>NC_068361.1:97759203-97904203 GCF_020536995.1 Dreissena polymorpha | reverse complement strand
TATAATAAAAATACTGCACTAATTTACTTACTTAATTATACAAATCTAGCACAACTATGGTATGATGAACTTGTATCACGGTTGATGTATATTGCAGTATCGTCGTTTTGAGTTCATACGTCATTTTTTACAATCAGTGACATCTACAGAAACAGGTTTATTTGTGTATGCCTCTTGTTATCCACTTAATAAAGATACTACTAAATAGCATAAACAGTAACTAAATATTATATACATAGATAGTATTGGAATCACACAAATATGTTAAAATTTATCAAATTCTTACCAACTGACAACGCAAAAACAATTAAAAATATTGCAACATTTATTTTTAAAGCAGCTGAATTGAGGAATGAATTGAATTTTTAATAGTTTCGCTCCATATATAACTGTCTATTTGTAGTCATAGCAATACAAGCTATATGTATACACATTCTTAGATCATTCAAGTTTATTTGAATAAGATACGACTTTACAATATGCATATACCTACCTTAAATTAGTATGTTACGGTACAATGTTTTATAAATACATATACATGTTAAAAAATAGCCGTGTATTTTCAATATGCATGTCTTGAGAGTTGCAAATTCCTTTTATTGTTAATTCTTAAGTTGCACTGCTAGAATTGAATATGTAAATGCATGTATGTCATTGAACATTGTTGACTACATTGATGATTGTGTGTTATATGTATGTGTACTTATAGGCTTCAAGCCTAATTTATTCTGAAATTAAACCATACAACCATATTTTATAACATAATATTACAATTTTAATACCATATTAGTACAAGTTGATAGTTGAAAGAATGCCATTAATAGTTTGTATCGATGTACAAAGAAAGAGTCAATGCAGGTGATTGTGTGTGATCATATGTACATATTGATAATCTATATTCAAAAGATTACCTTAAGTACATTTATGTAATTATCTATCAGGCTATATACTGAGAAATACGGCTCGTCCAATATGACGTCAAACTATGTGCTCGTCCAAATATATCTTCGTATTGTACAGTGAAACGTTTAATAAGCTTTTTATTCTACATCCCTTCCTTCAGCTCTTTTTCTCATTTTAATTTTTATTTGAAAATGCTTTAATTGCATCTATGCTATTTTCAAGACAAGCGCCCGTGTGAGTCGATTATAGTAAATTCGGATACTTTTTCTCGGTAACGGCTTTTACCGTTATAAAACAATTGCTTAGTGCACTTGTACTCAACTGTCCAATATGGAACAAATACAGACTTTTTGGATCCAATACCGGAATATATTGGACGGTCACGTGGTACATATGAAGCGTGCCGATTGGATGAATTTATTGGATATATAATAAATATAAATATTGTTTGGGACAAAACTGGTTGACAGATAATGTCATCAAAAAGTGCGCCTTATTTGCGCTCATAGTTATATCATTAATGTTATCTGTTAATAAGGATATATTTACAAATTATTCATAGTAATATGTTATACAAATTTGACAAATATTTATCAAAATACTTCTGTTCACTATATACATTTACATTGAATGGCCTTACATTAAACTAATCAAACCAATCAAAATAAGTGCTGATCGTATTTCAGTATCCCGTATCAACTTGTGTCAAGTGCTTGTACGCTTAGCTAGTTTGCATAATGATGAAATGGTAGCATTCATAATTTATTTAATGATTGTACATATATTATAGTTTTGTTGATTCCAGTTCGTTTATTGTAGTTTCATTGAGTTATTAGTATTAATTAGTTTACATTACCAGTGTTATTGCTAGCCAGTCTCCCTCAGTGGGTGAATGAATTATATTTTAAGTTGTTTTTTAAAGATATTTAATATGATATCACGTGTTGCGAATTTGTGCAAATCATTGAGTGTTTGACTAAATATATAGAGTGGCTGAATAATACATAACACTAAATAATTCTGAATAAATAAATTCGTTGTCCATAAAAGAAGCATAACACATATTACGACTAGCAGAGAAACATTTGTGGGTCACTTGCAACAATATATTATATACAGTTTGGTTTTCCTATTTTGGGAATACGTAATAAGTAATTTGTATGCAACACATGAAGTATTGTTAAATGTTTAGTAAACAAAAACAAAATATGTTTGTGTACACGACCATGAAGTTGTGTTAAATTTTAAGTAAACAAAAACAAAATATTTTGTGTACATGACTACCTGCTATATTCCAATATGCAATTCTGCATTTTTTGTTGATGTTTGTAAACATGTTATCTTATCATGTTTTCATGCGTATATTATAACTTTATGTGTGTGTATATCAGGTCATGTGTGTGTGCTTATACGTGTTTGAGCTCCTACATGACACTTAAAGACTTCAATATGAATGAACACCATCGAGTGAGCTAAGTGGTCGTAAGGTCGTAAGGTCGTCCTTACGTGTTGAATTTCTTGTGCAAATGTTCGTTGGTCTTCATATCTGTTCATCAATACCCGTTATTAATCATATATCTACATTAAAAACAAAATCAATAGTCTCATTCTACATAAAATAAATAGCCAAGGTGAGTGGTCACCTTGGCACTCTTTTATCATGTCTTCTTTAGATGTAACTAAGGCGAAATATATGTTAAATAAAAAATATATCTCAGCGAACCACATGCCTCTGTGACGCAATCGATTTTATTGCTCTTGTAAGATATTTACCTACCTATTTGTTAATACGTTCAGGGTGTAATTATATAGCAATGAAATGCGAAAACCTTTGCCTTACACTTAAATCAATATCTGACGCCAAATACACACAGGGGCATAATTTGAACAAACTTGGTAGAGGACCACTTTACGATATCGTATGGTTCTCCTCTACCAAGAAGTTAAAGTAATAACCATGTGGTTCAAATTTGCCCCGTCATGGGTATGTTTTGAACATCTTCATTTCAGTAATAAAAACGTATCCTTATCAGAAATCATCATAGTTAGATATACCTTTAACCGAAAAGGATACGGCCAGCGGGTGTGGTGAAAGAAATTGGTATGGGGACTGAGTGGTGAACGGTATGGACAAGACTGTACCAAAAAAGTATATGCATTTTCACACGTGTATAAACTGCCATTTTGATTAGTATGGCTTTGAAATGATATGTTTTAGTGGGAATTAAAAATAAACCTAGTAGAATAATAAAAATTAAATTTAATATTAAATATTTTAACAAAACCAGCAAGATTGATTTGCAATGAAATAACACAAGGCTAAATTTCAAATCAAATAAGCTGTTTAATTTTATCATTAATGGACATATCAAGTCATTACAAATAACTGACAAATACAAATGAACATGTGTTTGTGAATTGTAATGCTTTAAATAATGTAAATGAAATAAGAACAAATGAAGACCTGAATATGTTTTTTTTCTAAACAAAAGTCATTCTTGGATTTGTGCTGATTATCTTTACTTGAAAAAGTCACATTAAAAAAAGGTTTTGTAAATTCTCTCAAGAGCAACATTCAATCATACACGTACAAACCCTTTTTTAACATTTCTAAACCTATAGTGAAACAAATAATGTACAGAGTCATTGAGATTTTGTGAGATCAAACCCGAAAAACACTATGCATTGTCTTTAGCATGATCTGAAAAATACAACAAAACACTATGCACCGTCTTCACAAGTGAAGCAAAAATTTACAGTAATTAATTGCTAAAATATCCAGTTTTAGTTTATGCTTAGAAGTGAAATGTAGACAAGAGGGCCTGAAAGGCCCAATGTCGCTCACTCAAGATACAAAGGAACTGACCTGTTCTTTGCAGCCCAAGATATCATTAAAACAATGTTCTGACAAAATTTCATGAAAATTAAATGATAAATGTGACTTTAAGAGTGTAAACAACGTTTTACTATAGCCATATAAGGAAAAATGCCCCGCCCCCTGGTGGTAATGTTTTTCAACCAACCGGAACCATTTTCGAACTTTTCCAAGATATCATTAGGACAAATTGTGTGACAAAGTTTCATGTGGATTGGGCAATAAATGAGTGCTAGCAAGGCAAATGTTGACGCCACATGCCGCATGACAGACAAAAGGCTATTGTGAAAGCACACCATGAGCACAATGTACTCAGGTCAGCAAATAAAATTAAATCCTATTTTGTATCCTCTGCCACTGTGCTGGAACACTTAAAGATAAAAAAGTCATTTAATTTATTTTCAATAACCATAATTTTGTTATTGGGGCTTCATGTGTGCGTAAGTGGTGTATATAAAAATTCACTTAAATGTAATCAGACCTAAAAATAGACCTTGATCTAAAACAACAAGAAAATAATATTGCTTTAACAACTGCATACTGTCAACAGTGTTTGCCAAAGTGTTCATAATACACGTTCTCATCATTAAAGGTCAGCTAGTTGTGAAGGTTCTAGCACTGCATGTTCAGCAAGCAGACATGTAGTTGGGGTCCAGGGTTCCGCTAGCAGGCATGCAGTTGGGGTCCAGGGTTCAGCTAGTAGGCATGTAGTTGGGGTCCAGTGTTCGGCTAACGGGCATGTAGTTGGGGTGCAAGGTTCAGCTAGCAGGCATGTAGTTGGAGTCCAGGGTTCAGCTAGCGGTCATGTTGTTGGGGTCCAGGGTTCAGCTAGCAGGCGTGTAGTTGGGGTCAAGGGTTCAGCTAGGAGGCATGTATTTAGGGTCTAGGGTTCAGCTAGCAGGTGGGTAGTTCGGGTCCAGGGTTCAGCTAGCAGTCATGTAGTTGGGGTCCAGGGTTCAGCTAGCAGGCATGTAATTAGGGTCTAGGGTTCAGCTAGCAGGCATGTAGTTAGGGTCCAGGGTTCAACTAGCAGGCATGTGGTTAGGGTCCACGGTTCAGCTTGCAGGAATGTAGTTGGGGTTCAGCTAGCAGGCATGTTGTTAGGGTCCATGGTTCAGCTAGCAGGCATGAAGATAGGGTCCAGGGTTCAGCTAGCAGGCATGTAGTTAGGGTCCAGGATTCAACTAGCAGGACTGTACTAGGGGTCCAGTGTTCAGCAAGCAGGCATTTAGTTCGGGTTCAGGGTTCAGCTAGCGGGCATGTAGTTTGGTTCCAGGGTTCAGCTAGCAGGCATGTAGTTGGTGTCCAGGGTTCAGCTAGCAGGCATGTAGTTTGGGACCAGGGTTCAGCTAGCAGGCATGTAGTTGGGGTCCAGTGTTCATCTAGCGGGCATGTAGTTGAGGTCCAGGGTTCAGCTAGCAGTCATGTAGTTGGGGTCCAGGGTTCAGCTAGCAGGCATGTAGTTGGGGTCCAGGGTTCAGCTAGAAGGCATGTAGTTGGGGTCCAGGGTTCAGCTAGCAGTCATGTAGTTGAGGTCCAGGGTTCAGCTAGCAGGCATGTAGTTGGGGTCCAGGGTTCAGCTAGAAGGCATGTAAATGGGGTCCAGGGTTCAGCTAGCAGGCATGTAGTTGGGGTCCAGTGTTCAGCTAGCAGGCATTTAGTTGGGGTCCAGGGTTAAGCTAGCGGGCATGTAGTTGGGTCCAGGGTTCAGCTAGCAGGCGTGTAGTTAGGGTCCAGTGTTCAGCTAGCAGGCATGTAGTTGGGGTCCAGGGTTAAGCTAGTGGGCATGTAGTTGAGGTCCAGGGTTCAGCTAGCAGGCGTGTAGTTAGGGTCCAGTGTTCAGCTAGCAGGAATGTAGTTGGTGTCCAGGGTTCAGCTAGCAGGCATGTAGTTTGGGTCCAGGGTTCAGCTAGCAGGCATGTAGTTGGGGTCCAGGGTTAAGCTAGGGGGCATGTAGTTGGGTCCAGAGTTAAGCTAGTGGGCATGTAGTTGGGGTCCAGTGTTCAGCTAGCAGGCATGTAGTTGGGGTCCAGTGTTCAGCTAGCAGGCATGTAGTTGGGGTCAAGTGTTCAGCTAGTAGGCATGTAGTTGGGGTCCAGTGTTCAGCTAACGGGCATGTAGTTGGGTCCAGAGTTAAGCTAGCGGGCATGTAGTTGGGGTCCAGTGTTCAGCTAGCAGGCATGTACTTGGGGTCCAGAGTTAAGCTAGCGGGCATGTAGTTGGGGTCCAGGGTTAAGCTAGTGGGCATGTAGTTTTGGTCCAGGGTTAAGCTAGCAGGCATGTAGTTGGGGTCCAGGGTTCAGCTAGCAGGCATGTAGTTTGGGTTCAGGGTTCAGCTAGAAGGCATGTAAATGGGGTCCAGAGTTCAGCTAGCAGGCATGTAGTTGGGGTCCAGGGTTCAGCTAGCAGGCATGTAGTTGGGTCCAGAGTTCAGCTAGCAGGCATGTAGTTTGGGTTCAGGGTTCAGCTAGAAGGCATGTAAATGGGGTCCAGGGTTCAGCTAGCAGGCATGTAGTTGGGGTCCAGGGTTCAGCTAGCAGGCATGTAGTTGGGGTCCAGGGTTCAGCTAGCAGGCATGTAGTTGGGGTCCAGGGTTCAGCTAGCAGGCATGTAGTTGGGTCCGGTGTTCAGCTAGCAGGCATGTAGTTGGGGTCCAGATAGTTGTACCCTGTAGATGAGCCTCCAGGTAGGAACCCCATGTAGTCAGTGTCACGGAACCCAGAGTCCGCGCTTTCCAGAGACCTCTTGGGCTTCAACCTGTGACTGGAGTTGTGCATGGACGACTCATAACCACTGGAAACAGAGCAGTAGTAAATGATATTTTCACAAATCACACTATACTCAACATTTATCAGCTAACATCACAACACTAAAGTGTTCATCAAGTTTTAACTGAAACATGTGTTATCAAAACTGCTTCAAAATACTATTAACATCACATTATTTTTGTTTTGTTTTTATCAAAAGCCTTGCTTGAAGGACATGGATTTGATGACAACAGAAACAATATATACAACCTATTTTTTTTAATTCGGAATTGATTTGAAGTAGGAGTACTAAAATTTTAAAAGTGTAACCATTTTGATGAAGGTTATATTTATTATATGAGCTTTGTTCTACGTAAACTGGGCTTAACAATGTGCATAAAATGTAATCCCAGATAAGCCTGAGAAGTCTGCACAGGATAATCAGGAAAATACTTTCCATTGTTATGGAGTCTTCTGTTTAGAGGGAGTCTCTTCTAAATGCTAATCCAGTGTAGACAAAAAGAAATGTCCCAGATTAGCCTTGCAAACTGCTCAGGCTAATCTGGGACAACACTTCCTGCACATGCAATTCGCAGAGCTTTCCCAGAACCAAGCTCGATATATTGGCCTTACCTGTCGACACACTCATCACAGAAGTCCACTGCGAGGTCTGGCGGGCAATCCATGCAGTGCCAGCGAGTACCGACTATAGGCTCACACTCGCATCTGTCGCACTGAAACAGACTTCATCTTAAACATTTTGCGATCAGAAGCAAAGTGAAAATGGCTATGTGCAAACAGCATAAAACCAGAACAACATACAAGTAACATGCAACCTGTTTAGGTTTTATGAGGTTTGCTGCTCAGGTATCAGTGTCTAAGGGTTGGAGATGAAGCTTTTTAAACAGGAATCTAATAAGAAAGTACTTATATTTAATAAGATTTTCTTAGGGACTACAAACATGTCAATGTGTGTAGCTGAGTGGAAAAGGATTAAGTCATTACCCTATATCATTATTCCTGTGTAAATGTACATAAGGGTAAAAATTAGCCTGAGTTTTATTAAAATAAACAACTTAAATCGAATCCCATATTGTTCTCGCAGATAAAATTTCACTGATACATTAACACTGTTTCTTTATTAGGCTGCTATTATTTTGTTTTAAAGGGCTACTATTGCATTGTTTTAAATGAATGTCTATATAAAAACGCATGTATTTATGACCCATGTCATGCAAAAATGTGTCTATAGACATATGTGGCCAGCATATATCTAGACTAGACATTATTTATTACCTTGAATCTGACATGTTCTGTCATGTTCTCTATTACCTTGAATTCGATACGAAGCTTCACATTATAAAATACCTTAAATACAACTAGTTCCGTCATGTTCTCTATAACATTGAATTTGACACGAAGCTTCACATTATTAAATACCTTGAATCTGACATGTTCCGTCATGTTCTCTATTACCTTTAATTAGACACGAAGCGTCACATTATTTATTACCTTAAATCCGACAGGTTCCGTCATGTTCTCTATTACCTTGAATAGACACACAGCGTTACAGTATTTATTACCTTGAATCTGACATGTTCCGTCATGTTCTGTATTACCTTGAATAGACACACAGCGTTACAGTATTTATTACCTTGAATCCGACATGTTCTGTCATGTTCTCAGCACTCTGCCTGATCTTTCTGTTCCTCAGCTGTTTCAGCCTCAGCAGCTCCTGGTACTCCTCTGTTCCTCTCAACTCTAACGGAAACCCTTCGTCATCCTGGGAGCACACACATTGACAAGCTTTTATTCATACATGCTGAGCCATATAAATGACATACACGATACATCAAATGAACCTTAGAACATTCTTCTTTAACAAATAACAACAAGACCATAATGATAGGAAACTCCATCCTAAATATTTGTGTTCTCCTAATTTTGAACCAATGATTCACTGTGCTTCAATAACAGGCATGCCTGGAGAGATCAACCGACAGTATGAGACCCACCGACTGACAAAGGGAACAAAGTGATTCCAAAATAGCCCCACCTCTGCCTTCCCTAGCAACTGGTAGTAGGGAAATGATATAAGCAATATGAATAACAGCCTACATTAACCTTAAGAAATACAAATATATACTCCTGCAATGTTGATTGTATGGTTTCCCAAGTTTCCTACTCTTTCCCACCACCAAACACCTTATGATGTTTAAATCTAATAAGTTTTTAATATCATGTGAGCTACACTGACACAAATTAATAAATAATCAACCCATGTTAAAATGGTGTCCATGTTCCCCTTTGATTTAATATGTACTAACACTGTAAAATAATGGATACAAAAAAACTTAAAAGTTAAGAACCAATCACCAAAATGTTTTTTGCTCCATAAGAGATACTGAAATGGGTATTATTTGGCCTCAAGTTGATCTTAATAAGAACACTAGACTCACAGAGAAGTCCTCGTCTGCCATGGCATCCCAGTTCTCAGTGCCAGAGGTGACACTGCCCTCGTAGCTCTGGGAGTTCTCATCATCGTTGTCTGTCATGAACACCGGTGGAGTGACAGAGGCAAGGAAGGTGGAGTTGTAGTACATCCTGTTGTAGCGGTGGTGACGATGGCTACCAACCTGCACACACATGGCAATGAGAAATAGTGTAAAACAGGTGGTATTGTAAATGGAAAATATTGTAAAAACAGGTGGTATTGTCAATGGGAAATATTGTAAAAACAGGTGGTATTGTCAATGGGAAATATTGTACAAACAGGTGGTATTGGCAATGGGAAATATTGTAAAAACAGGTGGTATTGTCAATGGGAAATATTGTAAAAACAGGTGGTATTGTCAATGGAAAATATTGTAAAAACAGGTGGTATCATCTATGGGAAATATTGTAAAAACAGGTGGTATTGTCAATGGGAAATATTTTAAAAACAGGTGGTATTGTCAATGAGAAATATTGTTAAAACAGGTGGTATTGTCAATGGGAAATATTGTAAAAACAGGTGGTATCGTCAATGGGAAATATTGTAAAAAAAGGTGGTATTGTCAATGGGAAATATTGTAAAAACAGGTGGTATTGTCAATGGGAAATATTGTAAAAACAGGTGATGTCATCAATTGGAAAGATTGTAAAAACAGGTGGTATTGTCGATGAGAAATATTGTAAAAACAGGTGGTATTGTCAATGAAAAATATTGTAAAAACAGGTGGTATCGTCAATGGGAAATGTTGTAAAAACAGGTGGTATCGTCAATGGAAAATATTGTAAAAACAGGTGGTATTGTCAATGGGAAATATTGTAAATACAGGTGGTGTTGTCAATGGGAAATATTGTAAAAACAGGTGGTATTGTCAATGGGAAATATTGTAAAAACAGGTGGTATCGTCAATGGAAAATATTGTAAAAACAGGTGGTATTGTCAATGGGAAATATTGTAAATACAGGTGGTATTGTCAATGGGAAATATTGTAAAAACAGGTGGTATTGTCAATGGGAAATATTGTAAAAACAGGTAGTATTGTCAATGGGAAATATTGTAAAAACAGGTGGTATCGTCAATGGGAAATATGGTAAAAACAGGTGGTATTGTCAATGGGAAATATTGTAAAAACAGGTGGTATTGTCAATGGGAAATATTGTAAAAAACAGGTGGTATTGTCAATTGAAAATATTTAAAAACAGGTGGTATCGTCAATGGGAAATATTGTAAAAACAGGTGGTATTGTCAATTGAAAATATTGTAAAAACAGGTGGTATCGTCAATGGGAAATATTGTAAAAACAGGTGGTATCGTCAATGGGAAATATTGTAAAAACAGGTGGTATCGTCAATGGAAAATATTGTAAAAACAGGTGGTATTGTCAATGGGAAATATTGTAAATACAGGTGGTATTGTCAATGGGAAATATTGTACAAACAGGTGGTATTGTCAATGGGAAATATTGTAAAAACAGGTGGTATTGTCAATGGGAAATATTGTAAAAACAGGTGGTATCGTCAATGGGAAATATGGTAAAAACAGGTGGTATTGTCAATGGGAAATATTGTAAAAACAGGTGGTATTGTCAATGGGAAATATTGTAACAAACAGGTGGTATTGTCAATTGAAAATATTGTAAAAACAGGTGGTATCGTCAATGGGAAATATTGTAAAAACAGGTGGTATTGTCAATGGGAAATATTGTAAAAACAGGTGGTATTGTCAATGGGAAATATTGTAAAAACAGAGGGTATTGTCAATGGGAAATACTGTAAAAACAGGTGGTATTGTCAATGGGAAATATTGTAAAACAGGTGGTATTATTAGTTCATTTAATAATTAAATAATCTGCTCTGTTGACCAAATGCAAATATATGGAATTATTTTATAACTTCAAAAGAATTACTTATACCGTTTGTTGTTAGGATTATTAGCTGTATTTAATAGATTTCATTCATATAACAATGGCCACTTAACCTAGTGACATTTTACCTGTGCAAGCATAGGAGATGTAAGGGCTTAACCACCACAAGGTGTACACAATGAAATACTTTCTAAAGACCATAATCCCTCTACTTTTGATTAAAGCATTGCAGTTGTTGTGTGATTTATTGCATGGAAACTTCTGTACATGAACCAGATTGAGGGCAAAAATGTCTGTGGAAGTTTTTTAGGACAATGTACGCACAAGTTATGGTAAGGCTGGGATTCAAACACAAGATACACCAGATTGAAGATCCTGGACTCACATCAGCCTTCTCAGACACTGATACTGATATAAGTGTCACTGGGGAAAATGGGGCTTAATGCATGGGCTTAAAGTTTTGTCCCAGATTAGGCTGAGCTGGATATTCATTTAGAAGACAATTCATTCAAACAAAACCTTCTTCTTGAGATTTATGGTGCTTGGCATCCTTCCAGGGATGGGAAGCCCCGCCTTGGCAAGCTTGATGAAGTACTTCTGCACTCGACTCTGAACCTGACCACAAGCAAAAAAAACCCGCTCTTAAAACTTGCGTATTTTTTAATCATAAAACATAATAAAGAACTTAGTTGTTAAACATTTTCAATGTTTTGAGTCATGACATGTATACACATTTCTGTGTCATTATTGATATTAACTTCAGTTGTGATTTAAAGATTTTTTTAAAGCATAGGGAATATATTATAATAACAATATGCCAATTTCCTGAGTAGAACCAGTGTATCGTGTCTTAAGAATGAGCATTTGAAGACTAGTCCTGTTAGAATCAAGCTCACAAACACATTAGACCATGGCATGTACAATCAAACATACAAATGCAATTTATTATTTAAAGAATTTCTTGGATCCATATAGAGGTAACCCACAAATTGTATCAATTATTCAAAGGTCAATTTTTTTTAAATTAAGTTCCCTTAAAATGGGGTAAAGATATGTTTTTGCCTTAATAACATGCAATAGCAATATCCCAATATGCAGGCATGAATGTAACCTCAGTGATTCAACAAACAACCACAAACTCTCAGGCCCAACCTGCAGCGTAGTGCGGTTGCCAAGGGCAGCTGCTATCTTCTGAAATCTCCTAGCCTCTATTTCCTCTGGAGGAAACTGTATCAGTAGCTCTTCCAAGCTGAAAACACACCCATCGATATAAGTTCATTTTCTTGATGCAAAGCTAGTTTATTCAGGATGATAAATATTTAAAAATGTCAATCTGGTGTTCTTGATGCTTCCAAAATAATGAGAAGTTAGTAAAATGCCCACTGTGCTAGTAAAAGTAACTCATTCTAAGCTCTAGTATGGTATGAAAGTACTGAGGGTGTATATCCCATACACCATCAGTTACTAACTGTGTAACGATTATATCTCAACCGACTACTCAATTACTCGGGGTGTATGAAAATTACTTGGGATATATGGAAAAAACACCATGAGCACGTGACCGCTCTAAGCCAATTGGATATGGTCAGTTTTGTTGGAGGTGAGATATACGAGAAAATTCCATATGCAACAAGCACTTTTGAACTGAAAAAATATTTATCTGTTTCCTTGCAAAAAATTATTCTTCTCACCCCCACTACCTACCGTTTCTGCTCCTCAGTGGTCCACAACTGGTTGAAAGTCTGCGGCTTCTCCTCCGTCTTAACACGGCCCCGGATCACCGCCCCCTCCACATCCTGGGGTGCAGATACCATCTTGACCTCCTCTGTTTAAGAATACAGGGCATAGACATTGCATGACTGATTACAAACTACATGTTTATTTAATACTGTATCAAATATTGTCAATCATGATGCTGGTGATGATTATGATGCAATATGAAGCAAATTGATAATGAGGATAATTATTATTATTGTTTGTCTTCTTAGTTTGCTATGAGAACATGATGAAAACGCAATCAAGAGTAATGAATGTATACAGATGAAAATATATAATGATACTGATGATAAAATAGTTGATACTATTCTTAATATTATAATTTGTAACAGCTGTGAACATCTGTTTAAAGAATATAAATAGACACAGTGATATATTTTTTCTTTACATGTATCTATTGTATTGATACTTGCACATGCACAACTGACATATATACATGTAGATGTATTTATTTGTTGTACAGCCAAACCTCTTTCTAGAGACCACCCCACTATAAAGACCAATTTTTTTAAAAGTCCTTTGATTGATCTCATTACCTACTTTTACTGTTAAAAACAAATGAATTAAGAGCTTCTGATATAAATTTGCCGTGCTCTGTGAAAAGGGGGTTTTATGCATGTGCTTAAAGTGTCCTCCTAGATAGCCTGTGTATTCTGCACAGGCTAATCAGGGACAACACTTTCCTCTTTAATATTTTTCTTTTAAGAAAAGTCTCTTCTTAGCAAAATACCACTTTCGGCGGAAAGTGAAGTCCCTGGTTAGCCTGTGCAGACTGCACAGGCTAATCTGGGATGTTACTTTATGCACATGCATTAAACCCTCTTTTCACAGAGCATGACTCAAATATAAAATGATCATGAAAAAACTTTTTTGTGATAATAAGTTGCTCGGCACACACCTGGGGGGACATTCCCGTCTGTGAGCTGCTTCTTCAGTCTGGTCATGTGACGATGGCTGCCAAACGTTGAGAAGTCCAGCGTACTTGTGTATTTCTCCCAGCTGATATGGGGCAGCTCTGCAATCTGTGACAGCATGGTCATGTTTAACTCAGCAGTGTCAACATCAACAATCTGCATTTCCTTGGTGAATCAGTAGTACAATTTAATGCACAAGTGAATCAAGGACAGAATTTACAGTTATTTTATAAATGGTGCATGGACCAGAAGCAAATATATTTTTTAAGTCAGTCTATAAGCCATTTAGGCCTGCAAACTACCACAGTGTAAATAAAGGATCTCCCATGAATGAAAAGGCACACACTTCATGCTAATCTTAAAATACCCACAGTTTTCTGGTTAGTAAATGGTTAGTACCATTACAAAGACAAGACTGGACCTTAATAACAGGTATGCATTAAGCTGGAACTAAACATTTTAGAATATTATCAATTAGAAATAGTTGTTTTAATTCAAATTGGGAAGAAAATAATAAGCATAACATTTGGAATCAGTCCTTTGCAATTTAAATAAGGGAAATAAAATATTTACTTCAGTGCTAATTAAACTTTTGTCATTACAATAACATTATAGCACACTAATTTTCATGTCCCATTTCATTTAAATAGCATATTATAGTGAACATCTTTTAACTCTTTCAGTGCTGGAACCGAATTTTGAAGGTCTTTGCAAACAGTTTGGATCCAGATGAGACGCCACAGAACGTGGCGTCTCATCAGGATCCAAACTGTTTGCTATTCTGATAGTATTCTTTGAAAAAAATCGAAGAAAATGCTAATTTTAGAAATTCAGCAGACGACATTTTAGCAGACAACAAACTTCCCAGCATGCAAAGGGATAAACCAATAAAGTAAATGATCCTTGCTCTAGGAAAACCGGGCTTAATGCATGTGTGTAAAGTGTTGTCCCAGTGCAGTCTGCACTGCGTAAAGTGTTGTCCCAGTGCAGTCTGCACTGCGTAAAGTGTTGTCCCAGTGCAGTCTGCACAGGCTCATCAAGGACAACACTTTCAGCCTACATTGAATTGTCTTTTAGAAAGAGACTTCATTTAAACTAGAAATTGGAAAGTGTCTCCCAGACTGCACAGGCTAATCTTGGACGACACTTAACACACATGCTTTAAGCCCCATTTTCCCAGAGGTTGGCTCATATTTGCACCTTCTGAGGCCTGGGCAGGTTAAGGTCGATGCCCTTTTGCAGTTTCTGTACAAACTGTATGGGGTCTGAGAGGGCCGCCTGACGACCTTCATACAGCAGGTCAAGGTCCTTCACAGCCTATAAGGTTTAAATGTAAATACAAACAATAGTTGAATGATATCACATTTTTTGTATTTTAAAATTTATGTCAATTTAACAACAACAACAACCAAATAACACCATTAAACACCATTAAGGCAATGAACAAACGAGTATAGAAATGGGGTATTTGTTATGCCAAAATTATATATGGTGGAAAGAAAAACAAAGAGTCGTACAGGAGACTAAAAACGGAACTAACTTTTATGCCCCAAAAAGAGAGCGACTTCTGTCTTTACCCGCAAGTGTTCATCCTACCAAGGTTTAAGTTCAAAATCTTGAATATATATAGCATATTATCAACAAATAAAGATTAATTATTTCATCATAAGTGAATTGTAAATTTTAATCTATTGTTTTATTCTTAACCATAATGAAAACATGTGAATTGTAAAATGATTAAAAAATATTCCTTTTAGAAAATTCAGAGTGCTTAACCTAATATCACACAAGTATAAGTTACACTAACTGACTTGGTGTTGACAAACAATGCAAGAATGAAGGGCTTTAAGACAAGATTACTAAACATAATTTCGAAATTCTGCACTTCTACTATGACACATTAACCACTAAACGGGATATATACTTATAAAAATACTACTGTATTTGTTTGAAAATAATCAAAAGTATTTAGTTTCTATGTTATTTCAGAATAAAAAAGCCCTTCTGTGATTTGAAACTGGAAATTCTTACTTATTAAGTGAGAAATTCTTCAATGGCAAAGCGTGACCCATGGCAATTTGCCAACTTGAAAATGTTTCACCATGATATGAGCTCTGGGAAAACTAGGCTAAATGCATGTGTACTGTGTTGTCCTTAATTTGCCTGTGCAGTCCACACAGGCTTATCAGGAACAACACTTTCCAACTTAACTGGATTTTTGGTTAGAATAGTCTATTTTTAAACAAATATAGCAGAAAGTGTTGTCCCGGATCAGCCTGTGTTGAAAAACCTAAACGCATATGCATTAAGCAAAGTTTTCCCACAATGAGGCTCACATGTTAACAATACCTGTATTCTCTGAGCTTCTAGAAGAGCAATGGTCTTCAGTAACACCTGGTAGTCATGGTTCCCCCTCAAGGCCACATGGTCTGATTCAAAGTAGTAGGTCTCTTTCTCATCATCAGGTGTGTCTGAGTCTGCATCCTGATTGGCCGGATTTTTAAACAAACTGAAATCTGATTGGTCAGTCAGGATTGAGTCTGATTCGGATTGGTCCATTGCTTGAAAGCTGCTCTCTGATTGGTCAAGCCTTACACTAGGTGAGTTACTTATGTCTTCCGCAACCAAAGCCATTTTGATGGTCCTGCAATATTAAATTGGAAAAAGTAATTACAAGTAGTTAAAAGGTTTAGAAAGAACATTAAAGAAACAAACATAAATTTCCTATCAAATACATGTCATTGTTTACTGTTATAGCAATTTTTCAAAACTATACACCGTCTTTGGTGATATTTACATAAAATACAATAGTATTTAGGATAACATTTTAAATGATAGATTACTTCAATTGAAAGATCTGATACCACACTGGGTTATACAAAGGTAGCAATAGTAACAAGTTATAAAGGGCCTTTGGCGCTGTTTTAATAATTACTTTTTAACCATGATTGTCAATTAATAGCTAACATATAGACAACCAAACAAAGGAGAACAAATAATTGCATGTGGTCACACTATGTTCACCTTCTGTCAGTTGTGTCAGAAAAACTTCAGTCCCATCCAGCGCAGAAATAGACAAATTACAAAGACAATGAGAGTGCTTGGGATGAGCATGAGATAGTACAGCAGGGAGCCAGTGTCCATCACCTTGGTGTTCAATATTGCGTAGGCTGAAAAATTGGAAATCTGCATCATTTTGTTTTAGTTTAACTAACTACTACATGTATTGAACATCAGTGCCTCCATAATTGTATTACACTTAATGGAACTTATGAGATGAAACATATTATTACTATGAAACTACATGTAGTTCCAACTGTTCTCTTAAAGCTTGATTGTAGCCTTGTTGTTGTTGTTTGCTCAAATATCTTCATAATTAAATTGAATTGTCTACAGTTTGCCAAAAAATCATAGAATAACAAGAGCTATCAGAGGACAGCACGCTCGACTATTCGAGTGCTTGACAGTATAACATAAGCCATCATGGGGAAATTGTTCAAATTATTCAATAAGGTCAAGGTAATAGTTCAGGTATATTTTCCACAATCTATTGAACATTTGTAAAGACATAAAACAAACTAATAAGATTTTATTTCAAGTTTGATATCAATAGCTTGGGTGGGAAGTTTGGACGGTCCTTCAAAAATAAAGTTAATAAATAATAATTTTTTTTTGTAACCATGTTTTAAAGAAAAAAAATATTCGTTTTGGGTTGGGTGGGGGGGCAGAGAGGGGGGTTTAATGTGGGGTGTGGTTATTAATAATATCAGACAATCTTTCAATAATAAAAAAAGGAAAAAATAAATAATTTTTTATTTTGGGGGGGGGGGGGGGCAGGGATTCTGGGTTGGGGCGTGGGGTATTGTTTGGGTGGAATCCATTGTGGTATTCAGGTAAGTGTTGTTTTGTCAAAGTATTAATAAAATCTGATCATAAATAAAGAAGTAATGGCAATGTAACTAAAGTAATATGCATCTTATTAGTGAAAAAAGGGCCATAATTCTTACAAATTTTTTGATACAGTTGTCTGCTCTTGTTTATAAATTGGGGTCATGTTGGTAAAGATGAAAGCAATATGTCAAGGGACAATGAAAATATTTGAGGTGGTACGCAAACTTTAACATAGATTTATCAATAATATGCATATTGTAAGTGAAAAAGGGGACATAATACTTACAAAATGCTTGATACAGTTTTCTGCTCTTGTTTATAGGTTGGGGTCATGTTGGTAAAGAAGTATGCAAAATTTTAAAGCAATATGTCAAGGGACAATGAAAGTATTTGGGGTGGTATGCAAACTTTAACATTTGCATGCTAACACTAACGGGAACGGGAACGCTAACGCCGAGGTGAGTAGGATAGCTCCACTATATATATTTCATATATAATAGTCGAGCTAAAAATGCAAGGTTTTAATTGTATTAAAACAACATTACAAGCAAAATAGCTCTTCTTTCTACGAAACATGTTTAAAATATTGGATTGTCGAGTCTGCATGAAAAATGAAGTGCTTCATCCATAACTTAGAGAAAAAACATCTATTGTCAACATCACGTTTAACATAATGGAAATTTAATCTTACGTATGATATTTAATATAAAGTTTTGTTAGTAAATAGCTCTTCTAAAGACATTTGTCACAGATATTTAACTTTGTAAGTCTGTGAACAAATCTATAATCCATTTACACCTTATAATTCCTTTTCTTTAGAAGAATCTGAATATTATAACCATATGGCATCAGTTGCAGACGTAAGGGATAGGGGTGGGGTGGCATGAGAATTGTACCTTTAAGCAAAATATCGATAAAGTAAATCCAAGAGGAAAAGAACGCCTTGTGCAAAGCATGAACCCACGTCTGCTGGGACCCTGGCATGGCACTCTATTAACTGAGCTCACATTAATAATAATTCCATACCCTCTACCCACTGAGTGATTTCATGTATACATCAAACCCCAGGGCACTTACCTTTGGAATATTTAACAACTATTAACGATAAAATGAAAAGAAACAATGTAGAGTTTCTCAACAACTACTAGGACAATATTGTGTTATAAAAAGTTATACTGTCACCGTTAAAACAACAAAACAACAACAACAAAAGTAAGTATTTTTGCTCTAAGATTTTTGGAGTGATTTATTCGTAAGAATAGAATATTCAGACAATATTCTTGTTTTTAGGTTGCAAATAAACGCACTTTAGATTAGAGACATGACGCAAATTTCACTGGCATATGCATTTAAGCGCCGAATGCGTTCGTTTTAAAGTGAATGTATTTTCCGGACAAATTTAGTTTGGATATCATATTTGTGCATTTGAGTTTATTATCCAAAAGTACTGTCTGTTTAAACATGATAGTAGTCATATTAAATATAAAAAATATTGTGTTTTTGTGTCTGTGTATTGAAAAAATTGTAAAGTTATCAATCTTATCTTTTATACATGTACACTACGCGACCCGCGTTTTTTGCCTAATAAGCGGAGTCAAGGCGGGAATTTTGCTTTTTGGGTGTAAAATCACCGCGATTTCACGTGACTCGTCACTCTGACGTCGCGCGAGAGCAAGATAATCTTCGTGCTAAATCCCCTCAATGTTGTGGTGATTCGCTGCAATTCGCCGTGATCGCAGTGGATATCGGTGACATCGATGATTCCCCAATTCATGCATATAAACTGAATCGTATCGATAACTGTATACATAACGCTTTTCTAATGTTCACAATTATCAAATAATCCAACATAATTGCAACATCACTTACGAAAAATAATCTTAAACATTTATGTCGGTAAATATGTTTGAGAATTTCATTATCACAACTATTTGACTACGCCATTTTTCAGAAATGTTAAGAGTACAGTGCATAATGTGGAACACAGCTTTCATTGGACGAGGGTATTTAAATTTAGATCGAATGCAATACGATCTTACAAAAAAAAAGTTTTGTTGCGTCATACGCCTTCATGTAAAAAACGTTTTCCTCCTGGAAATTTTGCTATAAATGCATAATATTATCAAAACATTTTTTCGACACGTAAAGCGTTGTAACAAATTAATATACAATTCAAAACAATTATACCATAAGTATAAATGTTTGGTTAAATTCCCAAATGAGAATAATAATTTATAATCAGAAACACACTTCCGATGTTTTAATGTTAACACGACGTTTACAAATGCTTCCAATATAGCCATCATGTATATTTCCCGACAAAAGGGCGTGAAAATTATGCGGCAATGTACAAGATCAAGGTATAGAGTGTGCAAGTATTGATTTTTTATACAAACTGCGTAGCGCAGAGAACATTGAATTCTGTTGATTTCGGTTAAATGTTTCTTTGGTATTTTTAAAACAGTTATATCGCCAACAATTTGATATTTCTTTTAAAGTCATATCAAATCAAACACGCTGTATCGGTATCGTTACTGATAGAAGTAAAACATAATACCTTGACTTGTATAGTTTTTTTGTTGTGAGAGACCATCTGAGTAAACGCCGAAAAATATATACAAACTGTTATTTTTTGTCAATGCCCTTTGATCCATTATCGCACTTAATTGGCAGCGCCATCTTGTTGTTTCTGTGATTGTCACATCTTTTTACAGTTTGAACACGTTCAAAGAGTGCCAATTAGACACTAGAACAAACACTATCACCCGCTGGACAGTACACAATAAATAATCAAATGTTGAGTTGTTTTTTTTTGTTTTGGGCGTGAAAACCCAGAGAAACGCATGTACATTATACATCATCATATTTATTGAACTCTGCGAATGCTTAGTGCTACGTTGATATACTCGTTTTTTTTTCCAGCAAAACAAACATAATGTTTAATGGCTTTAATATATAGGCAATGATGTAATAACAACATATTATATAACACAATGTCATAATAACATGTACTTAAAAATAGAACAGTAATGTATTTCCGATTTCTGGCTTATCAAGCATTGTGAATGTATGTACAACGCTCGGAAAGTAACGCGAGTAACACGAGTTATCCGCATTGGAGCCTGAAACAGAAAATAAATAAGTATAGCTTAATTTAGTCCAAATAATTAGACGTAATCTACCGATTACATTTAAACTTTAAATGAAAGTATTACTTAAACAATTTCCCGTGCCTTAAGGCGCGAATATATTGCTAAACACTGTTAACAAAAGGGCTACACGTTATAATTTTTAATGAAATGCAAAAATAAGTATTAACATAATTAATAACGTTAATAAACACACACGGTAAGATTAAAGTTTAAAAGGAAAACTTATATCATATTTCTTGTAAATTACCAAATTATTAGTTTCGTCTAAATCAAATACCATGTATAGAGAAACAAGGTATTTATAACCGACCAATGACGAAACACTATGCAACTTTCAATTTACACAGTGCTACGCTACATGTATTAGTATATGGCAACAATATGGAATTTGAACAGTGGTAGTGTATTAGGGCCTGGAATATAATTGATTGTAAGTTTTAATAAACATTCTGCTAATGCAATTACTTAAATAATGTTTACATGTTATGTTCAATAATTATTGCATGATCATTCTGCGTTGTTATATTAATTTGGAGCCGTTAAAGCTTCCGACATTACTTCATCAAGTTCATGTCGGAACAGGAGTATTTTAGCTAATACGCCCATTGTGAACAACAACAACAACAGCTTTATAATTGCAATGTATAATGTAATTGTATACATATATGTTACATGTAATGTAGTGTAACTCTCAACGTAAATCGCTTAAAAAGGGGAATCAAGGCGGTTTGCGGTAATTTGCGCTGATTCTCGCTGATTGCGCAACAGCGAGATACATCGCGCGACGGTCGCCGAGACATCACCCAAATTTTCTTGTCGCTCGGAAAAACCGCGATTTGTCACGTTGCATCGATTGCGAGAATCGCGGCAAAAATCACGGGTCGCGTAGTGTACATTGTAGAGCTGTGGTCTGTAATAATATTGCCCCATGGCCTACTCGGTTTAGGTCCAGAAAGGCCGAAAACCAAAAAGGCCGACACCAAAAAGGCCGAAAACCAAAAAGGCCGAAGACCCCAAAGCGTACCAAAAAGACCAAAAAATGAACCAAAAAGTCCTTAAAGCAATTATTGTTATTATAGGTTTCAAATTTTGTTTACAAACAAATACACATACATCAAAATGGAATAAGTCATAAAACAGGTATGAAGTTAATTATTTTCTGTATCTGTTGTTTATGTTTAAATATACATTTACGATATATACAGTCAATGTACAAGAACAATCACACAATTTATATAACAAAATATACAGTTACAAGCAAACATTTACAGACGTTATACAGTCACACTGACAAAATACAACAAATTTACATAATAATATTGTTAAACATGTGAATTCTATTTTTTATAAAATCAAATGGCGTACGACATAAAACATATATGATTTTTTTTATTTTCTTTATTACAAAATATAAATAATTTCAATTAATTGAAAATGGAGTACGACATAAATCATGTATGAAGTTTTTTTATTTTCCTTATTTCAAAATATACATAATTTCAATTAATTTCAATTACATAATAATATTGTTTAACATGTGAATTCTATTTTCTATTTAATCAAAATGGAGCAAGACATAAAACATGTATGAACTTTTTTTATTTTCTTTATTTCAAAAAATACATTTACAAAAAAAATACATAGAATATACAGTGAACGTGACAAAATACAACATCATTTAAGCAATATACATGTTCATAATTACTCCAGCTCAACACCATACACTAGACCGACCTTGGCCGGGAACTCAAAGGTGGTGCATTTTTTCGCCTCATACTTGTCACATAAATTAGAGATCGAAAGCGGTCGTTATAATAAGATACTACGCGAAAATAGAAAATGTAAGTTTTGCAACAAACACGCTGTAGAAAACGAGTGTCAATTTGTACTTGTTTGTCCTCTATAGAGAAATTAGAACAGAATATTTAAAACTTTATTTTCAAAGGTGGCCAACGTTAAAAAAATTTGACATTTGAATGCAGTTGGCTAATAAAAAAGACATTATAAACTTTACTTGATATATTTTTTATGCTTATTATATGGGTATTAATATAGACAATCTGTTATAATTTTTGATAATATCACATAGAATAAAGCATTTTTATTTCTTTCGGTTTAAGTCTTCCGAATTTAATGTAGCTAGTTTTATATTGTTAAAGTTAAGAAACTTTTTTAAAATGCTCAAGTAATTATCAATAGGCGTCAATAAGTGTCATTTTACACCATATGTGAGCGTTCTACTAATCCGTTATCAAAACAGATGCCGCAAACTGTGAATGACCATTGACACTTGGATACCCGGTCTGATTAGCGAGTTTTTTTTGTACATGCAAATTCTTTCAACTTCTTATATTTTAAAAATTGCAAAAAAAATAGTTTAAGAGGAAATTGATAGTATATAATGATATATTATGTACTTAATTATATATGTTAAATATATTTAATATTTGTCTTTTAGCAGTCACTAATCCATATGCATATATTTATTTTATTTATCGTATTGTTTAACATAGTAATAAAAAATAACGTTGTACACTATATATTGTGTATGCTTCTTTTTGAGGACATCAACTATGTTATACAATTATAACAATGCTCATACCACAACACTCACACAATATACATGTAAACACACAACAAATTATTACACGTGAAGAAATTCGTATAATTTACACAATATAAAAACACTATATTTCAAACGCCAAATAAAGTCCGGTATACATACCAATATAATGAATAAAACAAAGCAACTACTATAGACAACTTTGACACATGAACAGGTCATATATTTCTCAATAATTCTGGATCTTAATTTGGCCGCCACGTAAGTTTTCTACACCTTCATTACTCATTGGTTACATTTTTAGATGCAAACAGAGAGTTCAGAGAAAAATAAAATTTTCTTAAAAGGATTTTTCCTACTTGCTTATTGGCGATAAGTATGCCGACTTTGATTACAAAATTAACGGCTTTTAATTAAAAAACTGAAACATCTATTACTCAACGAAAAATATTAATTGTGACTAACAAACACTTCATACTGTATGCGATAATTCGCGATATTTTTGCCGACTTTGATTATAAAATTAACGGTTTTTAAGTAGACTAATAAACAAGTTATGACTATTTAATAGATATGATGATTATATTAAGCATAACTATTCAATGATAATACAAAATATTGTATGGCCTTTCTGGTATACCATGAGGCCTTTTTGGTTCACTTATGCGGCCTTTTTGGGAAGGCCTTTTTGGGAAGGCCTTTTTGGTAAACGGCCTTTCTGGTACTATACCGCCTACTCTCAAATCAATCCATTATAACGCTTTTCTTCATTACATGTAATTTGCAATGCTCAAGACAATATGGTTATAGGGCCTAAAGCAAAACAAGCCTTCATTCAGTGAGGTCAGGCTTTGAAAGCATGTTTAAGAGAAGTTTCTTTTTAGAATCATAATTCTGATTTAAATATAATAATGTTTTCATTTGAATAGGTTTTACTCTTTATGTGTTGAAAATTTCAGATAAATCGGCCAACTTGTTTGGAAATTATGAAACTTCAAAGTTGCCTAAATTTGCAAAAAACTGCAATTTTAGCGTGATATTTATTTTTTTGGTAAATAAGAAATGCATGTTAAAAGAGTTTTTAGTATCATATTAAATTATTTTTGTATTAATACTGTAGCAAGACTATCTGTCTTTCTCAGAAAATCATTTTCGAGAGAAAAAACAAGCATTTTCTAATTTTACGTGATTTTTTAAAATACACTCAATTGAGGCCAAAAGAGCATCATCATACCTTTTAAGCTGCCTGCATTGTTTGTTTCATGCAATATGTAATAAAGGTATGTAACCTATCTATTTGACTAGACATTAGGCACCATCTTAAGATGGTATCCTAACCTTGGTCATAATATTTCCTGTATTCTGGAGATTTGTGTCCTAAAATGCACCAAATTTGTCCCAACAGTCACGGTATGATGGTGTGTCTCTTCTAATGCTCACTGTTTGACAACGATTGCAGATTTCTTTGAAAAAGGCTATCTTAACTTATTCTTAGGACCCTAACAGAGGTATACATATTTCAGTCAAACTTATATGCTGACAAGTATCAACTGTAAATGACCTTGAATATGTGTCCCAACAGTCACGGTTTTTGTCCCAACAGTCACAGCTGTTTAAAGTGCCTCTATTTTTATGTACCCCTTCGAAGAAGAGGGGGTATATTGCTTTGCACATGTCGGTCGGTGGGTCAGTCCACCAGGTGGTTATCGGATGATAACTAAAGAACGCTTGGGCCTAAGATCATGAAACTTCATAGGTACATTGATCATGACTCGCAGATGACCCCTATTGATTTTGAGGTCACTAGGTCAAAGGTCAAGGTCACGGTGACCCGAAATAGTAAAATGGTTTCCGGATGATAACTCAAGAACGCTTAGGCCTAGGATCATGAAACTTGATAGGTAGATTGATCATGACTTGCAGATGACCCCTATAGATTTTCAGGTCACTAGGTCAAAGGTCAAGGTCACAGTGACCCGAAATAGTAAAACGGTTTCCGGATGATAACTCAAGAACGCTTATGCCTAGGATCATGAAACTTCATAGGTACATTGATCATGACTCGCAGATGACCCCTATTGATTTTCAGGTCACTAGGTCAAAGGTCAAGGTCACAGTGACCCGAAATAGTAAAATGGTTTCCTGATGATAACTCAAGAACGCTTATGCCTAGGATCATGAAACTTCGTAGGTAGATTGATAATGGCTGGCAGATGACCCCTATTGATTTTCAGCTCAAAGGTCAAGGTCACGGTGACCCAAAATAGTAAAATGGTTTCCGGATGATAACTCAAGAACGCTTATGCCTAGGATCATGAAACTTCATAGGTACATTGATCATGACTGGCATATGACCCCTATTGATTTTCAGGTCACTAGGTCAAAGGTCAAGGTCACAGAGACAAAAAACATATTCACACAATGGCTGTCACTACAACGGAGAGCCCATATGGGGGGCATGCATGTTTTACAAACAGCCCTTGTTGCTTTAACATCACCCTAAATATAAGCATGCATGTCATTGTCTGCATTAAACAGCCATTGAGAGAATAAGACTGGTCTTTTACCTTTCAGAATTATCAATTCATCATACTAACTATAGAAACTTTTTGTCCCAGCAGTCACAGCTGATTTACTATACACAGACCACAAAATTTTAATGGACCCCAAATGTAATACTCTGAGGTCCATATGATTCCCAAACATCTGTTATTATAATTTTGTTACATTGTAGTGTAAAATATGCATAATTACACACAAAATAATGGTCTTAATGCAATGGAACATGTCCCAACAGTCACATTTATATATTTAATCAATTCTTTAAAATATTTGCACTAAACCGTTAAATACTTCAACAGAAATCATTTTTCTTACTGCTTTGATTTTCATCTTGCATAAAATAATTAAAAATATAGATCTACTAGGTACATTTTGTGAAAAATTGAGTCCCAACTCATCAAATTTGAGACTCTAAATTCCTTGAATAGTGAAATTTTGCGTTGCCAATTTCTCAAATTTGTGAAATATTTTCAAGAACGAAAAGTCTTGCGCCATTACTATAAGTTGTTCCTGTTGGATGGATCAGCAACTTAAACCAACATATTTATTCAGTTAAATCAAATCTTGATTACACTCAATTTAAACCTTGATTAGAGGAACCATGATGCTTCAATTGGTCAAATTCAAAAGATTCAGACGAAAATATCACTCATAACTCAATTTGTTTTATATGCATATAACAAGGAAATTAATTGGGTCTGTACATAAACATTTCACGTCGCTTTAAACGTCTCATTCATTAGATTATATGCTCTAAATACAAAATACCAGATCAGATGGGATAGGCACAGGGGCCTTTTAGAGGCATAACCTATACCAGGCACAGACCAAAAGCCAAAGGAAAATACCAAATAAATTTGTTATAAACACACATGATTACTTTTGCCATAAATGCCTTATCCTACACCAAAAATATAAGAAAAATAATAAATTTTGTTGTGAAATTTCATGTGTAACGAAGAGTATACCTTTTTTGTATGTTTAATTGTACTTAAATGCAAATTATTAGTTCTTTTTATAATTTAACTAATACAAAAGTCCCCATTTATTGGTAAAAGAACAACATTATTTTCATTAATATAAAATGCTAAAATTCCATTATGATATTATTGCAATGATGTTTTTTTTCAATTTATATAACATCTGGTTTGAAAAAAAAAACAACACCAAGACATGGAAAAACAAATTAATGATGGGCACAAAGCTGGCCTCTAGTAATCTATTTAATTAAATTTGGGCAAATATGCACAAGCAAAATTTAACGCCGAATTGTAAACGAAATTAAATACCGCTGTATTTTTATAAATTTTTAACAGCATTCATATGAAAGGTTTTCTGAATCACAGTGTAAGCTTGGATGGCAAGATTGAACAGAATAAACATAACTTTGTGTAATTGAACATCTTCTGCTATTGATGCTAGACCAGTATATGCTTAAAATATATTGTAGTGATCAATACATCTGTCTAAATTCCTGCACAAAACCAATGTTTGAATCATATTCTTAAAGTCACCTCTCAAATCAATAAAATCAATTAAAATTTTGCAACAAATAAGTCTGTAGAACAACAGCCAAGGCATTAATAATTACAAAAATTACTTTGATAACATGTAAAGCAGTAAAAAAAATTGACCTGGGTTACATGATTGTGTGCAAATGAACTCTGCTCAGACACATTTTGTTCTATGATTTATGAATTCCTTGCAATTTTGCTATGTCTACCAGGAATGATATCCATAAATCCAGGATATGTAATCATAGCAAACTGGTGAACTTTCAACATTCTAATGAGTTCTAAAATAATGTATTATTGCCGGCTTTGCATTTAACAATTGACTAAACGCTTGAGTTTTGTTTTCAGATGTTTAAAGTAGCTGGCAAAGCGGAGATTATAAGATCTCAACAGAAGGATGAATATTACCTGACATACTTGAGAAAAATGTCAGCTGATGTTGTCCATAGCTTGCTCGGTAGTTAGAAAGCCTTTATTTTTATGTGAAACACTAAGGTCTTTTGTAAACAATCTTATTCAGTATGAATAGTAATAGTATGTATACTCGTTTTTGTTTATGGAAAAAATAAATGCTTGAAAATATGCCACTTTATTTTGTATGCATCTATTAAATCAGTTCAATATCTCACTGCAGAAGTAATTTTTATTCAGTAGTTATAACATTCAAGGTTTTGTATTATAATCATACAAACATTTTGCAGGTGCAAGGGCCTGGATTACGTGGCGCAGAGAGCTGGACCTGGCAGCTGATCTTGGGTACTTCTGTCTCACAACCCTCTCGGGTCAGTATAAGAACAGTATCAGAACAGTCTGGTATTTTGATGTTTAGTCCAGATACAATTGAGCCTCACTGTGGGAAAATGTGACTTAATGCATTGTCATAAAGTGTCATCCCAGATAAGCCTGTGCAGACAACTCAGGCTCATCAGGAAGACACTTTCTGATTTTATTGTATTTTCATTTAAAGGACAGCGGATAGTGTTGTCATTGATAAGCTTCTGTGTACTGCACAGGCTAGTCTGGAATGATCTTGAAATTCCAAATGATACTTAACGCACATTTCTTAAGCCCTGATTATCAAAAGCGCATTTCAAGTATTGTCAGCAGAGTCTTATCAATCTGAGCACATATATATCAGGTACGGCTTCTATCATCTTAAATATCTGAACATGTTTTTTTATGCCCCCATTTCGAAGAAAAGGGGGCATATAGTTTTCGCACTGTCCATCGGTCGGTCGGTCACACTTTTCGTGTCCGCTCTCTAATTCAAATAGCTTTCATCTGATCTTTACCAAACTTGGTCAGAAGTTGTATCCAGACAATATCTAGGTCAAGTTTGAATATGGGTCATGCCGGGTCAAAAACTAGGTCACGGGGTCACTTAGTGCATTTCAAGGATTTAGCATGGTGTCCGCTCTCTAATTGAAGTAGTTTTCATCTGATCTTTACCAAACTTGGTCAGAAGTTGTATCCAGACAATATCTAGGTCAAGTTCGAATATGGGTCATGCCGGGTCAAAAACTAGGTCACGGGGTCACTTAGTGCATTTCAAGGATTAAGCATGTTGTCCGCTCTCTACTTTATAAATATTATCAAGGATTTAAATAAATCCAAGTTGTTACAAAACATCAAATATTTTGCATGATGGAGTTTTATTTACGCCAATTTGCCTCGGTTATTGTGTTCATACATATACAGATTATCCTATTACAAAAACATACCTTAACTGCAGTACGAATAAGATCTGAGATCCACTGACAGGAAAACGCATCGAATCTATGCTTAGCCTAATCAGTGAATATCAATTTGCATTGACTGCCCCTCTTACCCTTAGTGCAATCACAAATTTATTATTGTATTTGTATAGACTTGCTAACTCTCGTGAGTGTTTTGTTGACTATCTGATTAGAACCAATAATCTTGTTCATGTCTTAAAAATTATAATTTTGTCCCCCACTATCGTAGTGGGGGACAAATTGTTTTTGCCCTGTCTGTTGGTCTGTTGGTTGGTCTGTTGGTTGGTTGGTTTGCGCCAACTTTAACATTTGCAATAACTTTTGCAATATTGAAGATAGGAACTTGATATTTGGCATGCATATGTATCTCATGGAGCTGCACATTTTGAGTGGTGAAAGGTCAAGGTCATCCTTCAAGGTCAAAGGTCAAATATATGGGTCAAAATCGCTCATTTAATGTACACTTTTGCAGTAGTTCAATATTCAAGATAGCAACTTGATATTTGGCATGCATGTGTATCTCATGGAGGTGCACAATTTGAGTGGTGAAAGGTCAAGGTCAATGTCATCCTTCAAGGTCAGATGTCAAATGTATGTGGCCAAAATCGCTCATTTTATGAGTACTTTTGCAATATTGAAGATAGCAACTTGATATTTGGCATGCATGTGTATCTCATGGAGTTGCAAATTTTGAGTGGTGAAAGGTTAAGGTCAAGGTCATCCTCCAAGGTCAGAGGTCAAATATATGTGGCCCAAATCGCTAATTTTATGAATACTTTTGCAATATTGAAGATAGCAACTTGATATTTGGCATGCATGTGTATCTCATGGAGCTGCACATTTTGAGTGGTGAAAGGTCAAGGTCATCCTTCAAGGTCAAATATATGGGTCAAAATTGCTCATGTAATGTCACTTCTGCAATATTGAAGCTAGCAATTTTATATTTGAAATGCATGTGTATCTCATGGAGCTGCACATTTTGAGTGGTGAAGGGTCAAGGTCAAGGTCATCCTACAAGGTCAAACGTCATATAGGGGGACATTGTGTTTCACAAACACATCTTGTTTTAATTTGTTTTATATGCCCCCGAATGAGGGCATATAGTAATCGCACTGTCCGTCCATCTGTCCGTCTGTCCGTCACACTTTGCGTTTAGGTTTCGAAAAATGCTCATAACTTCTATGTTGCTTCAGATGTAACATTCATATTTGGTATGCATGTGTAGATGGACAAGGCCTTTCCATACGCACACAAACTTTGAACCCTTTGACCTTGAACTTAGGTCCGCGTTTAGGTTTTGAAAAATGCGGTGAGGTTTCGAAAAAGGCTCATAACTTCTATCAAAGCGTTTTTGGGGGCATATGTCATCCTATGGAGACAGCTCTTGTTTTAAAGATGACTGCCATTCTGTTGGGAAACAGATTTGGATTTTTCTTGTTTGTTTTTTTAAGAGGGTGACCAAGCTGGCTGATCTGGCTTCTTCTTCAATACTGATTAAGCATTGATATTGCATAATCTTTTAAACAAGTGATCATTTATCATAACATACACTTGGAGACTTTTCTAACGCAACACATTTCAAAGTTCTATATCTTAGTTATGATTTAAGATTATTATTCAACATTTTACATTTGATTACATTTTAAACAAGCCGATGATATAATTAGCCACCCGTGACGATCGAATGCTTGAGCACGTGATGTATGTTTGGTTAAACTTTTTTTGCACGTGGACATGGTGAAACACGATATTATTCTTTAAAAACAACGATTTCATCATTTTAGGTGGGTTCTTACACCAGGAGAACATAAAATTAATTATAAAAATGTGTGGATCATATGAATATTTTGGAGCGCAAGTGCTTATTTTGTCATTTTTGCAGGCTACCAGCATCTGTAATAGAGACTTTTCTAATGCAAAACTTTTCTATCTTGAATACATCACTTATGAGTTAAGATTTTTATGTAAATTTGTACATGTGATCATTTGATTACATTCTGTGCAAGCTAGCCATAAAATCATTCATCTGTGAAGATCGCACGTTTTAGCACCTGATGTAGGTAGCCTGCAATTTGCCATGCTGTTGCGCTTCTAAATATTCATATGAACCATGCATTTCTAAAAATTAATTACCCGGTATATGTTTTCCTTGTGTAAGCAGCCAGTTAAATTGATGAAATTGAAATAAATTTAGAATAGTATCGTGTTTTACCATTTTCACGTGAAAAATAATGAAACCTTACTCACCCCATGTTCTAAAGCGTCCGATCATCACGGATGAATGATTTTATACTGAGCTTGCCCAGAATGTAGTCAAATGATCACATGTGAAATATTTATTCAAAATCTTAGGTTATAACTGAGATATTCAAGTTTGAAAAGTGTGGCTTTAGAAAAGTCTTCAAGTGTAGGGTTTCATAAAGATATGTCAAACTATTTCTAAAGTCATGGTATTGAACATTAACTTCAATTGTTCAACATTGTTTGGGATGAAAGCAGTCGTAGTGCCTGTGCATGTGGATTTATAAAGGAATATCTGGTATTTATTATATACCTGATTTATGTTCCAAAAAAATACAAGTTGTATCAATCGGTAAAATACAACTGCACAGAAATAATTCCCGTCTTGTGGCTTGCGCTATTTTGTATCACACTCCTGAGATACTTCATCACGCAAGCCACTCGACTGATACAAACACATGGAACAATTGGCTAGCTTAATATTTCGTATGTATGTGTTTCAGGTTTCCAGACCATAGGTGAGGAGTATGTGAACATTATCCAGGTGGACTCTTCCAGAAGACATGTACCCTCTATACTGGTAGGGGGATAATAATGTAAAATCTGATACAGTAATAATCTCAATAATAAGTTCTTGTTACTCATCTGTTTATAATTTAATTTGCTGAATGAATTATATTAAAGACTACAATTCATCTTATGTAGTGTTCTTGTTTGTTTTGATTTTGGGCCATTCCCAATCTCAACAAAACAACAAAATGCCTTTTCTGAGGGGAATTTTGGGGGTAGTTGAATGTTGGAAGGTAATCCATGTTTTGTCTTAAATTATCAATAAAAAAACTTAACAAAAATTAGATTTTTTTTGCGCATATTTCAATGGATAATTATAAATAAACAAACAAATGTGTGAAGCATTTTTCCTAGCCAGAACTGTAATTTTGCTAGTTTGAAAATAAGATATACACTTGTTTGTGGATGTATAAGAAGTTTTAAGAACAAGGTGATTAATTGCAGCGTCGCCTCACTATGGTACTCTTCCACGTGTTGATACCGTACACCGTACGCAAGGGTCTAGACTGGCTGGAGAGGAGGCTGCAGTCACATGGTCTCCAGGAGGTCCCCATAGCAACCAGGGAGTTTCTCCTGAAGTGCATTCCCATTGCTAGGGACCTGGTCCTTTACACACACAGACTGCACATGGCTGTGTTCTACATGCAAGGAATGTTCTATCAACTTGCAAAGCGATTCAATGGAGTGCAATATGTAAGTACTGGAATTTGTGAAATTAAATAAATGCTCTTCGACGTCTTGTTTTACCAAATTTCTATCTACATGCTCAGTGCATTATTTTCTTATGACACCTGAGTCAATTTTGAAATTGATTTTGCTCAGGGAAAAAAACAACATTGCAGCATAATCAGTGTCTGTTACATGACTTCAACGCTTGTGAAACTCTTGATATAATATTAAAGTGAAATCAACATGAAACTCTCTCAAAAATTAATTGTGCTTTTGAGGTATAATGACAAGTTTTGCAACATTAAAAAACATTACTACCAGTTACAGAGAAATTTACTGCTATATGTGGAGGATTGGGTATAGTAATGGACTAATAAACATACGGCCATGTTTTTTTCTGACACAATTTGTTATTATGTATGGAGATTATAGTTTACATTTGTACTTTGCTTTAACCTGACATATAGACACATAACTTTATAATATTTGGGTTTGATCTAACATCTTAAAATAAGTTACAAAGGCAATTCTCACTGTACCTCTTATTCAACCAGGAAAAGACAATTTCATATATACATGCACTTAGTACTGGTTTTCCACTTCGATGGGCTAAGCTTTCTATTGGAAAAGTTAAGATTGGGTTATAGACTGCCATTACTAGCATTTAGCTAAAATATTGTTAACACCAACAAAAATACTACTTAAAAAAAACAAAACAAAAAAAAAAACAAACTCTAAATAATGTTAACATTGACAAAATACAACAAACAAAAACAAAAAAAACCTAATGTTTCCCCCATACTTTGCTAGTTGCAGTACACAGGTGGTGCACAGAGGGTGTCTGATGATTCAGTGAGCAAGAGTTTCCGAATTCTAGGCTGGCTGACCCTTGCCCAGCTTGCGGGGTCTGCATTGCTGGGAACCAGGGCATACTTGCAGCAGACGTACAGAAAAGGAGCCGGCCTGATAGGAGGAAGTGATACCCAGTAAGTACTTTTGCTCTACAGTTGTGGAAAAAATTTTCAATTGAGCGTGCATATAAGATATATTTTCAGCCATACACTTTAATCAATGACTGTGTCTGTGAAAATTTAGTGTTGAGTCAATGGATATTCAAGTTACTGTATTGTTTCATTGAATATTCTGAATAAGTATAAAATACTTCAACATCCATTTTATAATTCTAATTTTAACCCTTACATTGTCCTTCTTTTTAGTCCCCTACTGGTGAAACCGGAGAGGGACTTATGGTTTGCGCTCTGTGTGTGTGTCAGTCTGTCACTTTTTTCTGGATCCTGCGATAACTTTAAAAGTTTTTCATATTTTTTCATGAAACTTTAAACATGGACAGATGGCAATAAGGAGATTATGCACATCATTTCATTTTGTTTCTACGTCAAGAATTCTAATTGCTATGGCAACAAATATACTAGAAATTTTGCTGAAAATGGTGGATCCTGCAATAACTTTAAAAGTTCTTCATATATTTTTTAATGAAACTTGAAACATGGATAGATGCCAATATGGAGATTATGCACGTCATTTCATTTTGTTCCGACGTCAAGAATTCTGGTTGCTTTTATTGCTTGGCAATAGTCTTGCTTAAATATTTTTATTGTAAAATATATAGCAATATCCTTTGACACCATTTGTAAAAACATTAATGAATGATGTTTTTTAGACAAATTTAGGAAAAAACTCTTGAATATGAAATACTTAAAGCAGAATGCTACTTAATGAGCCACACTCTGTGAAAACAGGGCTTAATGCACATGTGTAAAGTGTCATCCCAGATTAGCCAGTGCAGTCTGCACAGGCTCATCATGTTCAACACTTTCAGCTGTTATATATTTTTTACCAATCTTTTCAACAAAAAATCCAGTCTTAAGGAAAAGTATCATCCCTGATAGTTTTCAACAAAATTTAATAACAAGACAAGCTTAACTTCTACTTAATTGCTTCTAGTGAATAAAACCCATTACTCTTGAATATTCTATACCTATAGCAGAATGCTACTAAACAAGCTACAGTCTGGGAAAACATGGCTTAACGCATGTGCATAAAGTTCCAGATAAGGGACGACACTTTCTGCTGTTATGAAATTTGTTGTTTAAAAGGAAGTCTTTTTTAAACAAAACTCCAGTCAATGTGGAAAGTGTTGTCCCTGATAAGCCTGTGCATGCTGCACAGGCAAATATGGATAGACACTTTACATACATGCATTAAGGCCGGTTTTCCCAGAATGCTACAAAATCTATTTATATCCCTTACTTAGTTCAGAGGTGGGAGGTCAGGTGTCCCCAGGCAGGAAGTGTGCCCTGTGTCTGGGTGAGAGGTCACGTAGCTCCGTGACCCCCTGTGGCCACCTCTTCTGCTGGAGCTGCATACACGACTGGTGCGCGACCAAGGTACAGAGGCATTGTTGATTCATTTCTAGGATATAAGGTTTCTAGGACATATTCAGTTTTAGGATTTTTTGGTTTGTAGGATATTGGTTTTTTCGATTTTTGGTTTGTAGGAGATTGGTTTCAGTAACCATATAAAGTTCTAGGATTGTAAGGATTGTTGGATATTGGTTTATAGGATTTAAGGTTTAGGACATTTGTATCTGTGATCATAGTTCAAGGATGCTTAGGTTTGTAGGAAATAGTTTCTTGAACCATATACATTTCTAGGATTTTAGTTTATTTACCATAAGAAGTTGTACAATAGACCAAGGTTTATTTACCATTAGAGGTGGTACAAGTGATCAAGGTCTGTTTACTATTAGAAGTTAGGCTAGGCTTTTACGAGTCTCAGGTGGTTATTGTTATTATTGCAATATATTCACCGTCACTGTATTTTAAAGCATCTGAGTTAAAATTGTATGTAAGTAGCTGCATTACCACTACTACAAAAGAACTATTTCAGCGACAGATCGGCACCCAGTCTATCAAGTATGTTTCTGTTCTAGGCTGAATGTCCTCTGTGTAGGGAACACGTAGAGCCACACCGTATCGTCTGCCTACAGAACTTTGATGCCCCCTGATGATAGTTGAGGGTGTATGTGATGCAGAACCTATAACTGAACATCATTCTGAGGAAACTGGTCTTAATGCATGTGCGCAAACTTCCGTCCCAGATTGGCCTGTGCAGTCCGCACAGTCAAATCAGGGACGACACTTTTTGTCTAAACTGGACTTCTCTTCAGAAAATACTTCCTATTTATGATAAATTTTATATAAGCGGAAAATGTCGTCCCTAAATAGCCTGTGAGCACTGCTCTAATCTTGTACGTCATTTTACACACTTGCATTAAGCCCAGTTTCTCCAGAGGGTGGCTCACCTTATTTGTACCTCATATCTGGTACTGTGCACAGGCTGTGATATGGATTTCTCCTGCCGTAATGTCCCGCGACCAGCTACTTATGGTGTTGCTCGCACTGGCGACCATGTTGTGTAATGTGATTTTTTTGTTACACTTAAAATATTTTCTGGAAATAAAGTGACTTTAAACAATATATCCATTTATTTTTTTATTAATTCTGTATCAGATGTTAAGAGCCATAAACTAATTAAATTTTGTAATAAACACTAATTCTGCCCTTTCTATGCTAATGTATATCTCTGTAATGTTACAATTGGCGTGTTTTGTCTTCAAGTGTCTATATCAGCAACTAGAATTATGAGCAAATATTGTTAGCAAGTGGCTTTGTCTTCAAGTGTCTATATCAGCAACTGGAATTATGAGCAAATATTGTTAGCAAGTGGCTTTGTCTTCAAGTGTCTATATCAGCAACTGGAATTATGAGCAAATATTGTTAGCAAGTGGCATTGTCTGTAAGTGTCTACAGGGTTCGCACAGGGCTTGAAAAGTGCTTGAAAACGAGTCCAAGGCTTGAAAAGCCCTTGAACAAAGGTTGGCCTTGAAAAAGTGCTTGAAAAGTGCTTATTTCATGTAAAAAAGCCTTGAAAATGTTTTTTTTATGCTCAAAATTACTTTTATCATCGCTTTAATTATTTTACTTAAATCGTTCTTAAGAGAAATATTATGAAAATTTATCATAAATTCCTTCGCGCAAAAAAGTTGAATACGAAATATAAGTTTTGTACACTATTTAGTACGAAACGTTATGTGTACACGTCACAGATTATGTGTACTACGTCAGAGGTTCTCCATTGTGATCAATTTTTGCGAGTAAAATCGCAGGGATGGAGAAGTGTCCTTTCAAACCAGGGTGGTTAACTGAATAAGAGGAGAGAGCTGGAAGAACTGAAAAAGGAAATCAATTCTGTTAAAGACAAAATGTTATAGTAACTGACTGCTGTTTAAATGTAATGAACTAGTCTGCTTGATGTGAGCATGGAAAAAGACAATGTGTTTGTATGTAATAACTTTTAAAAGTAAATACAGTACAGCCAATGCTGAACAAACGTATTTCGCGATCCGCGGCGGCAAGGCTAAATGAGTCGATGCCGCGTCAGTATGCGGCGGCAAGTCGCATTTCGCTGCGAAACTTCGCATCTGTCCGCCGAGGCATGCCGCGATCCGCGACATGATGCCGAGTCGATGCGCATCATGAAATAAAAAATATTTTAAAATTTTTAGTTACATGTAGTAAACAAATTTTGAAAGAACAATTATAATAATAATTAAAATCATAATAAATTTATTGTGCGCGGAGTGTATTAGCATAAACATGTAAGCATAGTTAATGTGTCTGGCCAATTAAGTTTGTTTCCCGCCCGTAGTGTATGTATTTCACACATAAACAATGTCACGTAATTATGTTTTCGCACATACAAGTGATAAGGCTCCAGCATATGGTGGATTTATAAATTAATTGCATGTTGATTTTGCTATTATATTTAAGCTGAGAAAATTAGCTGTTTGAAGCCACATCAATAATCAAGACGGTGAGGACGTATTTGTTGTTTTGTTAATTATCAGCTTATTATAACTATTGTTTGAATATGTGTATGTAAACATGTTTTATTTTGTTCATATTATACAGTTTATATCGCTACTAATTACCCGATAATTCTGTATATTCCAGTTTTAAAGCAAATGCTGGTAAATATTTACGATACACAAACATTCTCGATATTTCCTTAAGTATCAAATACATTTTGGCATGTGTTACTATTTATAGAGATGATGAAATAACGTCTAATCGGGGCTTTTTTTTCAACTGAACACGCGATTTACGCGTGATGTGATGTTCATGTATTTATACAACACAAAATACACCCAAACTTTCCAAACGACGTTCTACATGTCTGCATAATTTTCGCGCGCTTTTTATGAAACAAATGGTATTTTAGCACTGTTTATTTGACGCTAGAATTTGCTAAAGTTCGCGTTAGCATTAAAATTCGGAAGTGTGTTACGGATTACAAATTTAATAATGATAATCGAACGAAACATTAACAGTTGCGTGTAATTTATTATACGCTTCCCATACATGTATGTACATGTAGGTGGATAACTTTTCACTCGATCCGCCGCGTACGTATGCGGCGGATTAACTCCGCGAAAGTACGCGAGGTTAATACAGACTCTGCGTCGTTGCGCGGATCGATGCCGATTGCCACGGCGATACGCCGCGTGAACACACGATTCGGCGGCCGCGTACTAATAATCTGGCCGTGGTGTAGCCGCGGATTATGTTTGTGCCGCGTTGGCTGTACTGTACATATGTGAGACTCATTGAGTTATGGATGGATAACCTGTATTTCTATGTAATAACTAGAAATAACATGTATGAGTTATTGTGGAATAAGTGTAATGTGTTTGAGCAAATAAAAAAAAAGATATTTACTATGTTAATCTGGTTTGAAAATGCAGTTTTTAAAGGAAACTAACGTACGGTTCTCGGCCTTGAAAATGAAAATTTGGCCTTGAAAAGTCCTTGAAAAGTGCTTGAATTTAGGTTTGAGATTTCTGTTTGAACCATGGTCTATATCAGCAACTAGAATTATGAGCAAATATTGTCTAGTGGCATTGTCTTTAACTGTCTATATCAGCCACTGGAAGTATGAGCAAATATTGTTAGCAAGTGGGAGTGTCTATATCAGCCACTGGAATTATGAGCAAATATTGTTAGCAAGTGGCATTGTCTTAAACTGTCTATATCAGCAACTGGAATTATCAACAAATATTTTTAGCAAGTGGCATACATAGTAGGGGAAAGACCTAAAGCAAAATAGCCTTTTGCTCCACATTTCACAGTTACTCTGTGTCTCATAAAAAAGACTGTATTCACAAAAAACATAATTAAAAATAAAATGTTAAGATCCATCTATTTGTTAAAAGTAACATATTTGAAACCTTTTTTGTTTAATTTAGTATTGATGAATATCAATCGCATCGTCACTTTTAAGCACAAAAAGATTAAAAGACTCCACATAAAGTTTGGTACTTTCATTAATCAAACAATTATGCATCTACAACTGCTGCGTGATTTATCACTGCATTACCCTATTAACTTGATAATGCCTTATCGCAACCGTATTGTAATAGCGGTTTGATATTTTGTTCGCTTGGTGCAAACAAGAAATGTAAATCACATGTCGACTTTAAGCAGGAAAAGCAAACACAAACTCCGTTTTAATTTATAATTAAAACATTTACATTTTAATTCGAACTCAAGCATGACCATTTGTATTCTTTTAATCTAAAAAAAACATTTCGTGAACATGATATAATTTGTTTTATTATCTCAGTTTTTGTGAGCTAATTTGTAACCTATCATTATGTAGTTGGGTTCATTTTTGAATTAGCATTCTTTTTTGCGAATTCAAGATACGACGGTTACATTTATTCGAAAATGTTTAACTTTAAAGGGTCCTTTTCACAGATTTTGGCATGTTTTGAAGTTTGTCATTAAATGCTTTATATTGATAAATGTTAACATTGGATCTGAAAAGCTCCAGTAAAACATCAAGAATAAAATTTAAAAAATGAAAAAAAGTAGCGGCAGCAGGGCTCGAACCAGTGACCCCCGGAGTCCTGAAGTAAAAACCAATTAGACCGCTAGGCCATCCTGCCAAGTATGTATAAGAGACATATTTTATAGTTTATATAAGCAATCTTTGCAGTTTCACAAAATTAAACGACAACAACAGAATTCTCCAAATTTTTCAATCGTTTCGCGTTGCAACGCTTTATAATTTTCAGGTTTTTAAATCGTCAAAAGTTGCATATAATGGCTGTATTAGACCATGGTAAATGTTTAGTATTACTGTTTCCTCACAAATATCATAACTAAAATGAAAACTTGCGAAACTTAAACAACTTTTGTCAATTAACCAAAACGTGAAAAGATCCCTTTTAAGAAGAATCTATAAATAGCAGTGCCGAAGCTGAGCCAATATGACGAAACCGCTTTCAACTATTGCTTTCTTGTCCATCAACGCTATTAATTACAAGTATTAACTAACTCGCATTACAGCTGCTTCAGTAGGAGAGACGAGGTACTTTTTATTACAACTAACATGCTGCCAGAACACATCACAAACACTATCCCTATAAGCAGGACAAACACATGTAAAATACACAAAACCATTAATAAAATTGAGGCCACCGCCTTGAGATGGTCAATGCAAGAACATATGTATCTCCGACATTAAGGGTTATGGTTTAAATTAGAAAACGTTAGTTAAATATTATAGGGATATTCAAACTTCATTCAAGGCTTGTATCCTGCGTTCTGTGTCCGCATGAAGCGTCCAGGTCTCGCTGCCGTACCGCAGGGTGGAAAGTACGAGGGCCTTGCAGCGGGGAGCTGATGGGGCTCTTGGAATCAGTATGGCCATCGCTATGGTCGCCTTGGCGATTCTTATTCGGACTTCAGCGGTACTGGTGCCATCCTTCGACAGGTTGCTCCCAAGTACTGGAAGCGGGTCACCTCTTCCAGCGGGTCACCTCTTCCAGCTTCTCATTGTTTATGGTGATAACTGTCCTGGCGTTGTTCAAGCTGTTCACCATGGTCTTTTACTTTCTCGTTCTTTCAGAGAGTTTATTGCTGAATTCGTAGAGTTCACTGCTGGTGCCACCCATATGGAACTGTAAACATGTCAAAAACTAGACTGTTATAAGACGATTTAGTATATTAATTAAATAGTATATTAATTAAATTAATTATTGTATATATTAGACCAAATAAATATAATATATCGTCAAATTAAAAAAGGAATTTTACTTCTAAAAATATAAATTAACGAATAACATTGATTTTATGGAGAATTTAACATGGGCATGGACAATATACGACAATTTCTCATTTTCGTATACAGAAAAGGAAATATATTCATAAATAAAAGGAATAATACACATAAACATTAATTCATACCATTCTGAGTTACTGGATCCGCTTTTTGTATTGCAAAGCAGATCCTTCTGATTACGTATTGTTTTTGATGACTATGCAAACTGTATTCTTTTCCTAAGTTTCCTTGGTTTTTCTTTATTGTTTAAAAGTATTTTTTGAGATTGCAACATTCATACCATTACTTGTGGAATAGTTTAAACAATTAGGGACGTGAATGTTGGATTATATAAATATCTGATGTAACTAGAATATATTTATAGCGGAATATGATATATGTATGATTTGTCAATACGTTTAAACATTATAAATAATGTTTTAATTAAAAAAGAAAAATTAAACATCATGCGTTGGTTCAATAATGACACGACTTAACACAGTGTTACACGACTGATAAACCTGTCATAACACTTAAATTACTTCCATAATATTCTTTACATGAAACTGCAATGACTGGCTGGCATATGAGTTCAGTAAGCGGATTGTGCTTTCATGTCATTTCCTTTGTCATTCAAGTTATATGATCCTCTTTGTTCAGGTTAATGATATATTGTTAATGGCCACATAACACGCGCTTTAGGTATGAATTTCAAGTCATAATAGTTTTGCGTACTTTTGATTAAGCTTATGTAGTGAAAAGGTACATGATAGTCGCGGAATACAGTGTTTTAACCTTGTGCAGTTTGCTATTTTATCATCGAAAGTGTGCGATTATAACGTACATATTTCATAAGTGGAAAATAACAAGTTTAACTTTATCGTATGATGGTTAGTTCTTCTTAAAACAATTAAATACAACCAAATATGATCCACCGTGCGAGGTTATGTTGGGGGTATTTCAATCAATATTTGTAGAAATAAATAAATAACTGTCTAGTAGGCTTTCTGGATTTCAAGCGTTTATTCGTCGGATACAAAACAAACAAACGACTGTGAATTGCATACCTGAAATTAGTCTTTAAACATAGATGAAAATTAGCTCTTAAACTTCTTTTCTTTGGTCGAACGTTGTTAACATTTGGAGTTCTTAGACTTGTGATGCTTTAAACACAATGTTCTGGAATCAATTAGTTCACCTGTCAATGCATCTGTGATTTAAGAAACGTAACGTGTTTAGCCTGCAATATTTGTCAACATGGGCATGTTATTCCATGCCATATTGAGTTATACAAAATATTAAACCTTTGTCAAAACGAAATATCTTGATAACGGACGACGTGGAATTGAATAATGGCAACGCCCGGTAAATCGTTTGGTAAAGTACTTGGAAAACTAATGCGAAAGAAACGCACAACCAGCAAAGAATTAGAATCGGGAAGCACGGCTGCTGATGACGAAGATGCAACACGTGGTGACCAAGTTCCGTTGACTGAGCTCGTAAGTAGTCTCGGAATTCACTTGACTTTCTATTGTATTATGAACGTGGGCAATATAAGTATCAGGAATAACATAATAGCAATAAAATAAATAATATTATTCAACAGCTTCGTGTACAATACAGTGATATATTTTTATTCGTAAACAACTGACATGCTCATACTTGTCCAGCCTATCGACTTGTCAAAATTGGGTATGTCATCTTTGTACTCATCCAAATAAACGTTATTGAAGGAAATGGTGTGAATAACTCTATATTTTTTGCTGGAGAGGAAGCAACTTTTCATGGCAAACCCTAGGATGGTATTCTAAATCAGTGTAGAAATGACGCTTAGAATTTTCTGTAAATAAAATTTTATACTTAAATAAAATTATTCTTTGTTTAACTATTTGTTTGAGAAAATTGGTTGTAAAATAACACAATGAAACATGCATCTTTTCATTAAATGTAAGAGGTGAACACTTGTTAAAAGAAATTGAATGGACATAATAGATATTCACGGTATGACTTTTAAGTTAAAAAAGGTGAATTACTGTGAAATGTGCTACATTTCCAATTATTATTGCATAATTATCTATCTATTCGTTTTTCATTTGTTTCTGAACTGAAGTATCATGATATATATATTTGTAATAATCTAAGAATAACAATTTTTTGTTTCTTTCTGTAAGAAAGCTCTGCAGAAGTCTTAAAACTTTCTTCAAACATTTATAATAGATTGTGCCTTTTAAAACAAGCAGACATCAATTCATCAAATGCGGAACCTACATATAATACTACCAATAATCTGCGTCTATAACTATTATATCTTATTCGTAGAAGCTCTCTGAACGACTTATCTAACATAAATAATTATCAGAGCTTAAGCTGAGGAAGGTCTTTAAAATGTAACATATCATTGTTTGCAGACGATATTATTTTTAGATTGTTTGCAATATTATTTAAGGGCAAAAAAGTTATTATATGATCTTTCTAAAGTTTCTTCACAATATTTAGAAATTATTTGTTAACAATTATTTTTACATGAGAGAACATTTCTTAATTCATACATAAAAATTGTCTCAGAAAAGTTCAGAATACCAGCCCGTCCTTCTATTAGACGTTTCTGCAATACGTACAAGTCGCTTAGAAGAAATTCAATTTTTTCTCAGAAACACAGTGATGTAATTGAATAATTGTATTATCATACGTTTAAAAGTATTTAATGTTTAGGCGCTATACAACATGAAAGACATTTTCGTCACTGACAAACAAGCAAAAGAAAGCTTATTGAAAGTATACTGGCAAGTAATACAGATGGTGAGTGATCTTCCTAAAGAATTGTCCACATTGTTGGACAGATTATACGGAGATGTTTCATCGAAGCTGATAGAGAATGCAGCCGGAGTTTCAGAGAAATGCAAAATTGTTGTTACAGGTAATGAAAGTCGTGATATTTATTTCTTTACATACTTTTAATTTCAGGTATAAAATAATTTTATATAATGTTTATATCAACTGCATATTTATGAGATACTTACTAGCTGACCTTAGTATGAATACCATAATGTGTCGTTTAACTAAAAATGGAATGCAATTAAATGCAGCATTTGTTAACATAGTTCAGTTTCTTAAATGTTGTATCATGTAATGTTTGAATTGTTATCAAGTAAGTAAGCGGTTCGGGACACTGACTGATTGGCCGGAATTTGAAAAAAAAAACGCTACCTTTTCGTTTACAAATGTAAATTCCACAGTTTTATTGTTTTATGACATAAGCAAAAACTGAAACAGAAAGTAACAATACACGTTTGATTCATGTTTGCAGGCGAGTCAAACTCAGGTATGAACAATGTTATAAACACAGTTTTGGGAACAGAAGTACTTCCCTATCCACATGTAATTTCGCCAGGAACTATTTGCTGTGTGCATACAATACCATCGGGCGCGGAAGGATATTTTGTGATTCAAATGGCGAATGGATCCAGCGAGAAGCATGTTTTCCCTAAAGAATGTTGCACGTTTCAATGTCTATTATCGGACGTAATGAAGGGGAAAACGTCTCAGCGTATTGAAACGTATTGCCATTTGCCAGTTTTCGGAAACACAGTAATGCTACACTTTATTATATATAATTTGTTTAAGTTTATTTTAATGATATATACAAGACATGTACTATAATTTTGACTCGATAAGTAAAATGACATTTTTACTTTATAGGAAAGCGTTACCATTGTAACTATTCCAGGAGAAGATAAGATAATATCAAAACAGTTCATGGAATCGGTTGCTGATTCGTCCGTTCTCATTTATGTCATCAACAGCGCATGTCCTGATGATGTGCAAGAAAATAAGGTATTTTGTACTCGTTCGTCAATTAACTGCATATAGTAACACGTCTTTCTGTACTCACGTTAAAGAACGTGGTAAGTTCGGCGGGTTCAATCTAACCAAATATGTTTGTGATGATAGTGAGCATATACATTTAACATTTTATTATATATTGAACAGTTTGGAATGAATACTTTTCCAGATATAGTAAGGCATTCATTTTCACGCCCAGAACAAAAGTAATACATCAACAAATATTATTCATTAGGTATTTGTATAGAAACATTGCATTTCAGTTGATGCAATTGTGCAAACAGCTACAGTCAGACACACGACTGAACAATTTAAATAGCTTTGATGCCAAATGTATAATGTTTGTATGTAACAACTGGGAAATTGTTGAGAAAAAAGAAAGCTCCGATCCGGGTGCAGAGAAAAAAATCTGGAAAGAGGTTGTTACGAAGATAAAGAAATATTTTCCTGGAATTTCTGAACATGATCAAATTTACAAGCTACGCACCAACGAGGCAAGTGAATAACATGCATTTAGCATAAAACGATTTTACATTTTAAATTATAAGGCAATATAAATGCTAAATAGTAAGAAACCGTTATCTAAGTGTAATGTTAAAGCTGATTCAATAGCTTATCTCGTAATAAGAATATTATTTCTATACACGTGTATGAGTTTTTTTAAAAAGATAATTTTTACACAAGCATTATTGGCCCTTGGTTGGAGGTTCGGAATGCGAGTAAACTGGTTTAAACCACCGCCCTATTTGTCATGTTTTGACTATTCAAATGCACCTAAAAAGCTTCAATATTTTTTTTTATTCTGTATGTATTGATGATTAATTATAACATATATTTAATTTTACTATATAGTACCTTTTTATTTTTTGTAAAGATTTTTTTTCAACAAACCTAACTTTTTTATGCGTATTAGACCAGCAGAAGCAGAGTTTCGGGAACACTTATGAGCGATCTATTAAAGAAAGTTTACGAACGACTTCGGAATATAATTCGCGCAAGTCAGGAAGGGAAATTGAAGAAACATTACAGGTTGATCATTATTGGATATAATTTTTATAACATCTTGATATTTTAAATAAAGAAATAACAGTTTTTGTAAATGCATTTTTATAATAAATCCGAAAAATGAAAATCGTCTTCATAGTTTAAACTACCAGAGACTATAAAACAACAAAACGTTTGCTAGAGTAACCAAAAACGTCAGCTTTGTGTATAATTGATATTAAATGTTTTTGTTTATTGTAACCGATATAATGGCGGTAGCATTATTTTTAATGTTATGCACTTTACATGACTTGTATTGCTTCCTAAGTTGGTTGGACAGCATGTTACAACACGTTCGAAAACATGCATTAGTAAGGATACAATTTGCTAACGATGACATTAAGTCCAACGATGATATGAGACAGCCCTTTAAAAAACTACAGCGATTCATTTCAGAGTCAACAAAGGTATTAACTTGCACAGTATTTACTAAGAATGTCAAGATTGTGTCAATGATTGGTAAATTGAAAAGCTATTTGTTTAAACTTTTCAAGATAATGCAATTTATAAAAATTGCATATCAGTGTTTGTTTTATTTACTGACAGATGAAGAATGACTTAAAGCAACAAGCATTTTCACGATGTACGCAAATGGTGGTGTTGCTAGAAACACATCTGAAGCAAACGACTGTTCAAAGCGATATCAAGAGTAGATTCTATGCCAATATTAGCATGCCCCTTTCTGCGTATGACATCGACGAAACTAGAGCCGAGGTGAAGAGGTATATCCAGGGTTTGATTTTAGAAGAAATACAGAAATGGGAACAAGACACTAAACACTACCAACGCACTGTAACAATGATAAACGAGGAATTTGAAAAGAAATTTCAATCATTGCGAGAAGAGTTTGAAGACGTTGAACGACTTGTGCATATTGAAAACGAGCCAGATATCAAAGGTAAGGTGTGTGTTAAGTTTCACAACTACAATGTATATTTAATACCTCATCGAAATTTAAACCTCATCATATTGTTAACCTTATTTAAAATCCGTATCAATACCGTTAATTCATGAAGTACACACTATCCTATGCACACTCGTATTGAATTTAAATGTGCTTGTCTCCTCTTAAGTCTTGATAATTTAGCGTTCGCTAATGAAATCGTGCGACTATGCATGACGTCCGAACTCAAGTGGTGCTAACAGTTTTGTTTTATTCTTCAATTATGGTATTATTATGGAATAAGAGCTCATAAGTAACGATGCTAAAATCTATCGGCATTCCATAATTAAAAAAGGCAAACATTTGATAACAAGTCAATTTCAAGATCCATTACATTGCACGATTTTATACATTCATAAACATTATTAAACAGTAGAGGCTGATGGAATAGAAGCCGAGTATACTTTACAAACTGGTGGTAAGGTATTCATTGCGATGACAGCTCCGATATGGATACCGCTAGGCATTGTGGCCGCCTTGGTTGCTATCCCGATTGTGTTTGGAGCACATGCAAATGATGAAAGAAAATTGAAAGAATTTCGGAAAGACAGGTCACCGTTCATGGACAAATGGCTGAAGGAATCTTTGAACGAATTCTTGAAAAGGAAATCAATTGACAAATGTGTTTTTGAAAATTATATTACCATCTTAATGAAAAGAATAGATCAAATGAGTGCCCGTATAGTCTCTACATCGATGCAGGCGGATATGGTGCATCTTGAGTCCATTTTAACAGACAAGCGTGAATCAAGCGAGATTGTAAGTGAGTTTACGGACATAAAGACTGCTGTGCAAGATCATATTGCTTCATTGAGATTGTTTGAGCTTCAATATCTTGCCAACGATAACGTTAACTATCTGGACATCACTCGTATTAAAGAAATTGGCACTGGGCATTTCTCAGAGGTTTATGCAGCTAAATACTTACACACAGACGTAGCACTAAAAGTTATAAAAACATCACCTACCACGATGTTTACACATTTGGTTGATTTAGAAATATTCAGGTATATTTAAATTATAAATGAAGTTGTGCAATTATATGTTTTAATAAATATATTTGAACACAATGAATAACATTTATTTATTCGTAGGTTTGCCTTAAACGCGTTTTAATTTATTTCGATTTTTGTATGTAAAGAAGCCTTTGATCTAACTTGGAATTAATTCTACGACAACCATACGGTCGCGGTTTAAACAATGGGTTGTAGAATATAACGTATATATTGTTACTGATCTAAATAGGCTGCATAGGTTATTAAGGCTCAATCGGTCGTTGTCGACTTAAATACTACATAAAGTACACCGAGTAATCCTAAGTATACTACACTGCATCCCGGGTACGTAAAATACGCTTTAAGTCACCCAGTCATACTCCGGGGTATTATTTAGTATTTTTTTCCTTACCCCGGGTACGTTGTAGTACACCTTAGAGTATATGGAAGATTATTTAGTAGTACCTGAGCCGCAAATGACAAATCAAGCTTTGTAAAAGCAATACATATGAGACTGACTAAGACTGTAGTTGCACTAAAGATACAGCAATTAAATCTGCATTGCATACAACTGGACAATATTCAATTAGTAAAAAAGTTTTACTTGATAATAACAGTAGCTATATTATTTGCTTTAATTGCTACACACCTTCTACAGGAGGCTACATCACGAGCACATTGTGAGATTCAAGGGAGCATGTTACACTGACATGTTGCCAGCCGTGGTTGGAGGCGGAAAGCATGAAAAGCTGAGCAGTTTTTGGTTGCTATTCTTGTACGAAAAATGTGACACAAACTTGGAAGATTATGTTTCAATAATCCCAAACTGCAGTGTGGGTTAGTTCCGTAAGTTATGTTCATTATTATCACGATTTAGTTACTAAATGGAATTATTTCTTACGCTTACTATTGCGTTTATATTGGTTTATAATCATTTTTAAAATGTATCCTTTCCTGATATTCGTATTGCTGACAATAAATACAAAAGGCAAGTTATAACCGGTTTTCATGTTGATTTGATAAAAATGTTAGAATAACATTTCACAAACGTTTGTCTTCGTTTAGAAATATGCCGCAAGAAGCAAGGGCCCACGCAACAGATTTCTTTGGCCGAACAGGAAAGACTGTTTGCTCTGCGATATTGTACATCCACGGGAGAGGCTATGCACATAGGAAAATCCACCTTAGAGGCGTTTTGGCGAGACATCGCCTTTCAACTGCTATACACTTTTTAACGTATATATACATGAACATGTTGTTCGGAGTTTTTAATAAGTTGTGAGTTTTGAGTGGATAACAAAGTTGTTTATTATTGTTTAAACGTAGTTCCAACTTCACCGTTTTAAAAATATTCTATGCACAGTTACACAACGGGATAACGAAACTTTGTGGACCGACTTGTAAGATTGATACGAGCATAAATGATGGCTCTAGGTTTTTGGCTCCGGAAGTTGTGGTGCAAGGAAACATTGGTAAACACACGGATATATTCGATTTGGGAACACTGATGTGGGAACTTTGGTATGGAAGGTAAGACAAACGCACATTCTAACTTTTCCAGATTATCTTTCAAAACTGTTCATTTAAATACTTTATTTTACAGCAACTTTATTTTTTTAAACGGCCTCATATAAATGGTTTTTAACATATAATTGTATCTGCACATTTAAGTTTGTTTAAGGGGGCTTGGGAACGGCTCACCCAAGTTTTGGTTCAAACATAATATAACGTGGAATAAAGTATGTAATAATTGAGCATGGTTTTGGCAGCAGTATGAGTAATATAGATATCCATTCAAATGTATGTAGCATCGATTTATGCATGCGCATTTTGATAAAAATACTGCGATCTTTAAAATTCACATCGAAGTGCGCGATTTTTATTGGCGCTGGTTCGAATACCAGTTTAACAGTTTAGCATTGGGTTTTGTTTACGCTGCATATGTACATATAAGGAAAAGGCTTTTTTATGTTCATTTAATCTTTAAAAATAATTAGTATCATGACAAATAAAAATATATGTTATAATTGTGTAATTCCATACTGAGGAAAATTATATATGTTCAAAGCAATCCAGTTATAAACGAAAGATGTTTCATACAAGGTAGTGTTTATCACTTATACTTGGCGCTAACACTTGGCATTCATAATGGTGTATGTCTGTTATGCATCTGTAAAAACATTTGCTTAATGTAAACATCTATGCAAACAGAATTTCCTTGTTTATTTTTATTTACAAGTTTTGCAAATTTACAAAATACCTTTTTGTTTTATTTAAAATGTATAATAGCCAGGGAAAATATCTAGATATTAGTGTATTTTTTTGAAATTACATTCCTAAATTAAGTATTTTTTTGCAAACTTCATATTGAGGAAATAATTTAGTCGTAATCCCTTTTACTTTTTATCGTCATTTTGTCTTAGACGGGAAGCAGTAGATTTGAAAAAGGTTCGATCAATAACCTGCAGACCGAATCCTGATTGTAATACCAAGCAAGCAATGCCGGAGAGCCTGGCACGTGTTGTACAGAGCTGTTGGGCACAGAATCAAGAGGAGAGACCGGACCCCAGCCTGCTGTTGAAAGAGATGTTTCCAATTATGTAGCTATAATGCTTTAAAGTAGTTATTGATGGCTTTAGGTGAACATGGATACGTTTAAGTAGGTATGGATTTAAACACGTGTACATTCTCGGTTTATCGTTAAAAAAAATTTTCAAGCACAACAACGGTTCCGAGTTGGTACTAACACACTGAAAAACAAACATAACGTTGTTTACAAAAGTGAAAACTACATGTTTACATGTAATACGTTATTCTTATTTTAAAGGGGTTAGTGGGAAAATATCACAGTATTTGTTTTATTACATGCTTATGTTTGTTACACACGTTAATGTACGTCGTTATTGCAAGGTAACAGTAAGAGTGTTGCTTGATCCATATTATGATCAGGCTTCCCGTTTAAATCTTGGATTGCTACTTTTATGGCTATACACACCATACATGTACCGTAATTATTCTATGTTTTCGGACACTTACAAATAATTATTTTTTTCGTGTCCGAAAATTTAGATACGAAAAATATTCAAAAATTACGAGTGTCCGAAAATTTAGAGACAGACATGTTATGGTAGTTAGTCAATTATTGTAATAAAATAAAACCAATTATAAATGTGCAATAATTTTATTGTGCTGTACTCTCCTTTCCCTGCTTCAAATCAAGTACAACTTCACTTATTTGCAATCGCTTACCTGAAATGGTTTGTAAAAAACGTCATAAAAAACAACCATACTGCTTCCTGAATACTATAAAATTTTAAACGCTGTTGGGTGAAACCATTGTTTATTTTACAGGTATACATTGTAATCTACCCAATAACGCATTTGTAATGGTCCATTACCCTCAGGGCATTCTATGCAGGTTTTATCACGTTAATCCGGTTGTAAAACTTCATGATCGAAGGGTCCCAGATAGGCGAAAACAGGGCAGACATCGAGTAAACTAGCGCTGTAAAATATAGTGTCCGAAAAATTGTAGTCATTAATTATGGACGAAAATATAGAGTCGCGAAAAATAATTATTTTGGCTAAAAGAGAGGGTGTCCGAAAACTTAGAGTAATTACGGTATGTGTTTATGACTTGCCATGTATTCTGCACGAAATTTACATAAATGTTATATGAATGTATGTATTACTAAATGGCAAAAATAAATTGTATGCATTCATACACTAAATAAAATAAAAGAATAATAAGTCCGACAAATAATTTTAATACAGTATAAAATACTTTAAACGCAAGTACATCTTATGAATGCTTAAATTTTAATCCGAGATATTTAAAAAAAATAATTACAGAGAATGACGCTCTTATTCCTTATAAATAGCCATTTTCAAAGTTTACATATGTGAATTAATTTTATCGTTGTACATAAAAAAAAAACGGTTGGCATAACTACACTTATTTTGATAGGAGCAAAATTGACCAGTCGCCAAATACGCGGTCGCTCCGCCCACTACGTTGTGTTTTCATAAAACGCTTATTCCATTACTCCGACAGTCTTTGTTTGTCGGACCATGTGGCCGCAATAAACGAAATCTGATTGATTATTGCGTGAATTTGATTGACAGCTGGCGAGTGGTCAATTGTAGTCAATATAATTTTTGTAATACAATACAAATATTGCTCTGTCTCACCTGTGATAGTTGACATGACGCCTTATCTATGATCGCTCCGCCCACTAGAATTGATCCACCAATCAGCGATCGATTAATCGGGCGCACTCGTTAGCAACGACCTGTGCGCCATTTTCTAGACAAGCTACATGTTTAGGTTCACTTTTATTCCAACGAGTTTCTTTTGTTTTCCTCTTTAAAAAAACGATTAAAAATGGTTAAACGGTGTCAATGGGGATTATGTAACACGGACAATCGATATCCTGAAAGATTAGTTGGTGACATTTAATTTATATCGTTTCCAAAGCCGAAAAGAGATCTTGAGAAGTGTAAGAGATGTATAAATACATGCGGTCGTCACCACGAACAACTGAACGTCAACACTGTCAAAGACAATGATAATATATTTTTATCGGATATACTAGCAGATTTGAATAGTTTATGTTATCGATCTGATTATCACATAATATTTCACTTTTCTAAAATAGTTTTATCAGTTACTTGGTCAGAAGCGAGGTTCATCTGCATTACTTAAAGAGAAATAAAACCCAGCATGAAGCCTAATTCATGCTGTGTTTTATTACTCTGGTAGTAATGCACTTAATTAACATCATACATGTTATTTGAAGGTGACATGTGATATATTATCTCATTAACGGTATCAACACATTTGCACTTATGTGGTGTCACCAATAAACGCTTTTAATCCACACTAGGAGCTCGAATGCCTAGATCTCATTTTTTAAACGAGTTCCGTTTATTTTGTTCTGATTAAAAAACGGAAATGAAATATGGCAAAAACGGTGTAAAAAGGGTTAATGCAACTCTGACATTTGGTATCCAGAAGATAAGTTATATAAATTAAATTTATACCATTTCCAACGCGGCAATGCGGTCTTGACAAGAGCGAGTGGAAGCTTCAAGAATTACCGAGATCCCCTTTAAAGAACATTAATTTATTTCACAAACTTGAAATGTCATATAAGCAATAACTAAGCATTATTAAGTATGTATGTCACGTGTGCATGTAAAATAATTGAGAATTTTGGTACCCAATTCGTGTAACTTTACGAAATCCCCGTTAAAATCGCGTTTATGTGTGTGTCAGAAACAATTTAAAACCATTTTGTTATTATTTTAATAAAGACGTTTCGATAAATGCTATTATTAAAGAGTTATTATTACTGATATTAGTTAACCAATAAATGCGGTAACTTCGGGGAAGTCGGTACCTACGCGAGCGTCTGATATTGGTAGCCTTATTAATTTATAATAGCCTGACCGTATTCTATTTCGTACAACGCTAATTTTATATCAGACAATGTCCAAACTTACTGTGTTGTTTTTTCGCTTTAAATTATAGTGATTTATAAATGTCCCATAAGCAATGTTTAATATGGTTAATATCACTTTTATACGCAATAACATGTGGGATTGAGGTACCCACCCGGCGTCAGAAAGCGCGTAAAACTTCACCGAATTCCCAGTTATAAAGCGCTATTTCGTGTCAAATACACGGGTAGGGGGGAATGTTTCGGTAATAATTTTGTTAATAACACGGGTTAATACCGGTGAAGTGTTAATTTATTGCAAATACCACCATTACACGTAATAACGGGTTCGATTTCGGTAAGCGCGCAAGCGTTTGAGAGCGTGTTTAATGTACCGATTTACCCGTTATAAATAGCTGATGTTCTCTTTAATCGTATATTTTTTGCATATGCAGAAAAACTAAATGGCATCAACCCCTTTACAAGTGTAATATGGTGTTATACAAGTCCATAAAATCATCCGGAATATCGCGTAAATCTATATGCAGTCTATAGGCAAAGAAGCCATTTTGGTGTTAGCTTGTCTAGTTTTCTTCCCGCTGAGCCACGTGATTAAGTGGGCGGAGCGATCACTGATAAGACGTCATGTCAATTGATCTACAAGTAAACTTTTGTTTTCAAACTTTATGTCAGGACTAGTTAATTTGCCGAAGTAACAGTAATTTATTATCTTTGTTAGTTTTGTGATTTATTATTTGTTACCTGTGTAGGTCGGCGTGCCTTTCAATCGGTTTAAACTTACAATGCTTTTAATTGATTATTCTAAGCAATGGTTTGGAGCACTTCAATGTATTATGTTGTGTTATATAATATTTCTATTGATTGTATTGGCATATGTCTTAAATAAACGACTGCAGGAATGTTCTCCTGATAATGTTTCAAAAGTTTCATTATTCCTAAATTTAACACTAAAAATGTTTACATATTTTTCTTTTTCGTTTACAGAATTTATTAACATTACCAGAAAAAAGAAACTCATATTCAACTTGTAACACATTTTGATAACGCCTTTAATATGATGAAAACTGGAATGAGTTTCGCCCACGCCGCTTTTATCGATGTGAACAAAGGCACAAGCAGGGATTCAATAATCTTACGCTTACACTTGATCAGATGCTGTTTTGATGTAATTCAGAAACGTTAATTTGAATATGCAACTGTATTTATTGTTTTCCTTGCGAGTCTTGCTAAATATCTTTACAAATTATATTTTTCTCCAGACCTGTTTTCGCACCCATTTTGTTATTCTTATGTTTGTGGAATTTCTGAACAATTCGTTATTAATGTTATCTTAATGAAGGCATCCAGACTGTTAAATAACACATTGTGATTGATTATTTTGAACACACTCTACACAAACATTACTAGTCTAATAGGTTACGTACCAGTAAATTATTTAAGGTGCACATTTAAACAGCCTTTAACCTAGAGATTTAGTCTAAAAGCAAGTGGGTTGAAGGTTTTTCTATCAATAATGTTTTTTTGCCATTTTTAGTTTTCAGAAACATTTAATTGAAATTCGACTGGGAACGACTTTTTGAACCATATGGTCAAAATAAAGATTAAATAGATTAACATAAATGTTTGATCGGTGAAGGAGCGTGCATGACACTTATATAATTTCGATTCACAAACAGAAAAACAAAAGCCATTCACTAATGTTATGGTATTGGTTAAAACTCCTCTATGAAACACGTTGTCAAAAACTGAGAAAAGTTTTGGAAATCTTGACATAACATCGATATCGTATGATTGTACAACTAACAAGAAATGAGATGATTGTACAACTTACATGAAATGATAATGAAATTGAAAAAAAAATGATAAACCTCTCTTCCATTATGTACCACACATTTACACAATCAATAAAAATGTGTTTTTATAATTCTTTCACGAAAACTTACATTTCAAGTGTGAAATGTGTTTAAAAAAGTAATACCAACACACAGTGAACACCATTTGTCCGTATTATTATCCACACGCAGTATAAACTGACACTCAGATGTAAACTAGGTAAGCCGAGGTTGAATAAGGATCGGCAAAAAAAATCATTTGTGAGTACCTGCCATGATACAAATTCAAATGATGGATTATTTAGAAGCAACATTTTACAAACACATCAATAATACAGCACTTCAGATATGGCATCAGACTTGTCGACAACTTGTTGAAATTTTAATCTATATGACATGCAACCGTTAGATAAATGGTTATTTCTTTCTCATTTAACGTAATCTTTGTGACAATAACAACACTAATTATTAATAAAACTGTTATTCTGAAGATAAAGAGTATTGTTTTATACAATTTGTTTTTGAAGGTACCAGATATGCACAGTAAACAGAGCATGGTCAATATTTTAAATTAAAAATTGATAAAACGTATCATGGTTATTATTACTTGAGAAAACGTGTATGAGGTGAAGGCGCCATAATGTTGAAACCAAGAATGATATCGTTGGTTACACGGCTTCCTCTTCCATGGCATGACTGTTTAATCACGAGCGTGAACATGTATGCTTTCATTAAAATAAATATCATACCTCTTTACAAGAGTTAACAAATTTTAGTTAACATTAATATATAAAATTCATTTTATTTTCTTCATAGTAATGAATCCTGTTACAATCTAAATGAGATACTAACATGCCAAAATAATATGTGCACATATTAAAATTGTTGTCAAAACCTGCAACACATGATCAAAAAATGCGCTCTCGACTACAATAACGAATAATTTTGTGGTTATTAGTGCATTTAAAATAGTTGTGTATGTCTACTTTCCATATTTATAGCAATCAAACTTGACCATTATTGTTTTCATTTTCAACTTGGTCATGACCACAACCATGTATATGGACATCCACAACTAACTCTGCAACACACATTCGAGTATATATCCATGTTCAGTTCACATTGCTTACATGCCATTGACAGATAGTACAAAGATTTGCACCACACATTTAACTATGCCATCATTTTCAGTTCATAGTCTGTTAGATTTCAACTGATCGACTGTTAATATCATCTTTCAACTTTGAAGGGAATATTTGCTCAAACCTACTATATATTATTTAAATAGTATTACATTATAATATGATATAAATATAATTACAATGAATACTCTTACTACATAGAAGTTCAACAACAAAGGATAATTTAACAATGGTTCAAATTAAGATACATTTTGTGAAAAAGAAATATCGTGTACAATCTTTATTTTGACAACCGGAACGACTCATACACACAGCATGATTGATAGAATAGATATTAAGAAGTGAAACTCCATATGCCCCAACAGTATTGCATTCCTATGATAGAATAGATATAAAGAAGTGAAACTCCATATGCCCCGGCAGTATTGCATTCCTATGATAGAATAGATATAAAGAAGTGAAACTCCATATGCCCCAACAGTATTGCATTCCTATGATAGAATAGATATAAAGAAGTGAAACTCCATATGCCCCAACAGTATTGCATTCCTATGATAGAATAGATAAAAAGAAGTGAAACTCCATTTGCCCCAGCAGTATTGCATTCCTATGATAGAATAGATATAAAGAAGTGAAACTCCATTTGCCCCAGCAGTATTGCATTCCTATGATAGAATAGATATAAAGAAGTGAAACTCCATTTGCCCCAGCAGTATTGCATTCCTATGATAGAATAGATATTAAGAAGTGAAACTCCATTTGCCCCAGCAGTATTGCATTCCTATGATAGAGTAGGTATTAAGAAGTGAAACTCCACATGCCCCAGCAGTATTGCATTCCTATGATAGAATAGATATTAAGAAGTGAAACTCCATTTGCCCCAGCAGTATTGCATTCCTATGATAGAGTAGATATTAAGAAGTGAAACACCATATGCCCCAGCAGTATTGCATTCCTATGATAGAATAGATATAAAGAAGTGAAACTCCATTTGCCCCAGCAGTATTGCATTCCTATGATAGAATAGATATAAAGAAGTGAAACTCCATATGCCCCAGCAGTATTGCATTCCTATGATAGAATAGATATAAAGAAGTGAAACTCCATATGCCCCAACAGTATTGTATTCCTATGATAGAATAGATATAAAGAAGTAAAACTCCATATGCCCCAACAGTATTGCATTCCTATGATAGAATAGATATAAAGAAGTGAAACTCCATTTGCCCCAGCAGTATTTCATTCCTATGATAGAATAGATATAAAGAAGTGAAACTCCATTTGCCCCAGCAGTATTACATTCCTATGATAGAATAGATATAAAGAAGTGAAACTCCATTTGCCCCAGCAGTATTGCATTCCTATGATAGAATAGATATTAAGAAGTGAAACTCCATTTGCCCCAGCAGTATTGCATTCCTATGATAGAGTAGATATTAAGAAGTGAAACTCCACATGCCCCAACAGTATTGCATTCCTATGATAGAGTAGATATTAAGAAGTGAAACTCCACATGCCCCAACAGTATTGCATTCCTATGATAGAGTAGATATTAAGTAGTGAAACACCATTTGCCCCAGCAGTATTGCATTCCTATGATAGAGTAGATATTAAGAAGTGAAACTCCACATGCCCCAGCAGTATTGCATTCCTATGATAGAATAGATATAAAGAAGTGAAACTCCATTTGCCCCAGCAGTATTGCATTCCTATGATAGAGTAGATATTAAGAAGTGAAACTCCACATGCCCCAACAGTATTGCATTCCTATGATATAGTAGATATTAAGTAGTGAAACTCCATTTGCCCCAGCAGTATTGCATTCCTATGATAGAGTAGATATTAAGAAGTGAAACTCCACATGCCCCAGCAGTATTGCATTCCTATGATAGAGTAGATATTAAGTAGTGAAACTCCATATGCCCCAGCAGTATTGCATTCCTATGATAGAGTAGATATAAAGAAGTGAAACTCCATATGCCCCAGCAGTATTGCATTCCTATGATAGAGTAGATATTAAGAAGTGAAACTCCATATGCCCCAGCAGTATTGCATTCCTATGATAGAGTAGATATTAAGAAGTGAAACTCCATATGCCCCAGCAGTATTGCATTCCTATTATACACACGTTCGTGGCCCTTTATTTGTGAAATGAATCTAATTGCCAAAAACAGTACGGCACAATACGAAACAACATACATACTTTGACCAATAAAACCATCCCTAAGGAAAAAAGATTTTGTAGAAACAAACATCAAAACAAATCTTACCTGGAAGTTTATCCAGAAAAAAAAACAATGTCGACATATATAATACTGTATTGATTTTTACATTTGCTGAGGTTCATTTATACCATAAAACATAAAAAAGCGGGAAATATCGTTCAACGGACTTAATAATTTCGGTAAAGATTTAACTTCTGGATTAAAATGAAGAGTAAGTTGGTTTTTGCTGAGAATGTTGTCACGTCGAGGATTGGTAAGTTATAGAGCTTTACGTGACAAATTTTGAAAGTAACGCTTCAAAATATTTATTACACATATTTTCATATTTGTATTACGTTATTTTTTTACAATCGCTTTGCATTTTTTTTCTGACAGACTAAGGGAGACTTAAAGCAGCAAGCACACTCACGATGTATGCACATGGTACGGCGGCTAGAGATACACCTGAAGCGAACGCGTGTTTGCAATTTTGTCAGCAAATTATATTTGTATCAATTGGTATTGTCAGCAACAATATCAACAACTGGTATTGTCGGCTTTCGCATGCGAGCATTAGATATTTGCAGAAACTAATATAGTAACCAACCGGTAATATCACCAAGTATAATTGTACGTATATGTTGAAATCGGAAACTGAAATAATCACCAATGATATTGTCAGCAACTGCTGTTGTTTGTATAAAAAAGACCAAGAGTGAAATAGTCTTTCCATGCTGTCTACGTGGGCTGGACAATAAAATACGATTCTATGTGAACATTTGATATTCTTGTATTCTTGATGTTGATATTGACTTAAAATAATATAATATGCTTTAGTATCTGACGGTCAAGTGTTAGGAAAAACATGTTTATTGTCTGGGCCTTTTCAGTAATATTTTGTTCTTTTGTGATCCTATAGCTATCCATATGTAAGCACCTGAGTTTTGCAAAAATTGATATTGTAGTAAACTGATTTTGTCAATTTTGGTGTTACCGTATTATTTCGTGGGCTGTATAAGATTATCGGAAACGGATGCAGGTGATTGTGTGGGGAAAGGCTGTGCTGAATCGTAATACAATATATACACAACATATGTGAATAACTGACTTCTGTGCAACACCACATCATTAGAGTGAAATGTTGTTTCTGGCTCATAGGTTATTCACGGGCTCTTTTTCTCATAGCAACAAAATGCTGTATTCACATGTGTATGTGTATTCTTACACATAAAATAAAATATGCGGATCCATCTATTTCTAAAGAGAACATATAAGCTTCATTATCATTCCCTTGGCCTGACTCGTCGAGGGGTGGAAGGGGTTGGGGATGAGGAATTGAAATACACAAATCGTTCATCAGTCAGGTCTGTTGTGTATTGCTGGGAGTAGCATATCGAGGAACTTCCATTTTTTTCATATTCTCCATCCAGCTTTTTCTGACGACCTTGTCGGTGACCTTTATCTACCGTGCTGTAGAGAACAGGCATGCACACGAAGCCGGCGTGCCTGGTGACGTGTCCAAGCCGTCGCCGTTTGACGGTCGCCATTAGGGGAGCTTTTGGGCCAATTAGTGCTTCTTTCAAGACTTACTCGTTGGTGTTGAGACTACGACGGACTTGAAGAGCCTACTTTTGGTGGGTAAGCTGATGGAGCTGTTTGTCAATAACCTGCTTGGTCTAGTCATAGCTTAGGTCTCCATTGCATTTCTTATTGAACCATAAGCGATATAAGTGCCATCTTTGAACAGGGTTGGCAACAAGTACTTGACGCTGTTTACTTCTTCTAGCTTCTCGTCGTTCATGGTCATATATGCACTGTCACTGCTGGTGCCATCCATGAGGTTAATGTCTTCAGACAATCACAAATTGGATATTTGTCTTCAACCGATGAAAGTTGAGGTGTGGTGGTCTTGAAGGGTCTCTTGCGTTACCATCTCAAGTCAGATTGGACAGGACAGAGTGAGCCGGCTCATCTCCTTCCGTACCTCAGCAAAACCTTATCATCATCATCATCATCATCATCATCATTATCCAGGTCTACGCACTAACATCTGACTACGCAAGTTTATGAAGAGTTAGAGCGCTACATAGCCAAAGCCTCGGAGAAGACATCCTCATCGCCCAAGGCGATTGAAACGAAAAGGTTGGACCAGACGCCTAGCAAAAACTGACCAGGCAACCTGGCCAACACGCTACACCTACACAAACCGTGAACAACAGAGACCTGGTATGCTCTTAACGGACAAGTCCACAGCCAGATCAATTTCATTTTTGCGCTTTAGAGGTTCAATTCGAACATATTTACAAACTTGTTTTATTTTAACAAGTTGACTATTCGTAGCTGAAACATAATAAAATACGTTATCAAAACGAAATTTGTTACTTATAGAACCTAAAAATGTATAACTGGTTTTCGAATTACCATTTCGGCCCCTAATAACTAGTTAATGTCTAATATTGCAAACATTTCATGATGGCGGTCTGATAGTTCGTAGGTTTTATGCAAAAATAACTGAAATTGAGATTTTTCTTATTCTGCAGAGTAATAAACACAAACTCTGGTGAAGTATAAAACTAATATCCATTTGAATGTTGTTTTTTTTGTTTAAGCTTGGCGATTAAATTGTTTCGCTAAGTATCTTAAAATCATTGACATGACATCACTGATGTCATCATGTATGGTTTGAGCTTTTGTGAGCTAATGTTTAATCCTATATTACGTTAATACGAAGTAATGTACTACTGCTTTTAAGAATTAAAAATACGTCGGTTACATTTGAATTTTGATTAAATGAATATCTGATTTTATAAACTAAATTATATATAGTGCAATATGATATATTTATAATTTGTGAATACTATTATTTATTATAAATTATGTTAAAATAAAGAAGAAAAAAAAGTTGTTTGTTGGTTACGGATCACACAGTCAACTCGACTTATAAACTTCTCAAAACATTTAAACTCTACCAAAATATAATATGCATCGCAAGTACTGAGTGGCTGGCATACAGGCTGAATACGCTATTTTAAAATAACCTATTTATCTTTGTCAATTCAGTAACATGATACTCGTTGTGCAAATTAATGAAAACTCGTAAATAGCCAAACGTGCCTGTGGTATTTATTTCAAGGTGTTATAGTTTTTTTGTACTTTTCATTTCGCTTGATAAAAATTGAAATGTTCGATATTCATAGAGTGTTAAAGGTACCGTCAACCACGACGAAGAAGAAAAGAAAAGTTGTAAAATACCGTTTTTTTTACAATTATTAGTTTATATTTATTAAAATATGACGACTGGTATATAACATTACTTGAAAAATGTTGTTAAGTTTTCATATTTTCAGTATATTCGGTAATAATTTATACTGGGTATGTCTACCAGGTAACTACCAGTTAACTATAAATAACGCCAGTAGATTGATCATCATCGTCACGTGGTATACCCATGAATGCAAATTGTGCATGCGTAGTGAATTGTATATATTTTTTTTTTAAATGATCAATCTACTTGCGTTATTTATATTGTGTATATCGTGATGCCACCTATTTTCGCGATCTACTTTCGAATTTACATCGCAAAATTTTACTACCGAATATACTGAAAATATAAACATTTTTTCAAGTAATGTAATAAACCAGTTGTGATATTTAAACAATATAAAATAATAATTGTAAAAAATACGGTATTATAGAACTTTTCTTTTTCGTCATTCGTGGTTGACGGCCCCTTTAAAACCATTTACAGTGTGTGTTTATAATCAGTGTAAACAGTGTAAATATATCTCAAGGAGAAAATAACTAGTTTAAGGCGTGGAAGAATTAGTATTTCTTATAAACCGGTAAATACAACAAAATATCGTAAAACAAACGAGATAATACTCTTACTGCGTTTGTTTTCAAAAGCAGTTGGTAGATTGTTTGCCTCTTTAATCTTAAATGGATGAATGTAAATGCCATCTGGATTTCAAGCCTCGATTGCAATCTGAACTTTAAACTCGACCTACTTATGTGGTAATTATGTGTATACATCATGCTCATAAATAGCGCTAAACTCTTCAAGAAGATTGTAGACAGTTGGAGTAACTACATTTAAACATAATATTCGTGAATCAATTAGTAAAGTTGTAAATTCATCTGTGATATACGATACACAACGTGATGGGATATAAGAAACATGACGTTCTAAGCCTGCATTAGCTGTCTACATGAGCATGTGCATTCCATATTGAGTTACATGTAATATTACTATATTGTTGAAGCGGCATTTTTTGTGAGTGGAACACTTGACATTGGCTCATGACAACCTCCGGTGAATCGTTTGGGGAAGTACATGGGAGAATAGTGCGAAGGCAACAAACAATCAGCGAAGAACTAGACTCGGAATGAACGTCTGTCGATGACATAGAAGCAGCACGTGATGACGAAGGTCCTCTATCTGATCTCGTAAGTTGTTTATTCATGCAGATCGACGTATTAAATTTTGTTGTACATGTTTAGTCATATGAATATATTATATTCACGATTTATCGCCCATCAATCCCAAAATTAGAATATTAAACGCTTTAGTAAATGTCAGTCATATTTGAAGGGCTTATTAATGTTACCCAATACTCGCAACGATTATAACTTGTTGAGCTATTAAAATAATTTGTTATACATACACAAATAAACACATGCAATTTTTTAAAGCGCATGTTGTGATATTTGTGATAATTGATGAATCAAACTTGTGTCTTTAACAATAAATACTAGTAGTAAATACCTATTTTAAACATCCAATCAGTAATCGTACTACGTTGTCGTTTTGGACATGCATCCCACAACATAACATCGATATAGTCTGTGAGAGTTAATTTCTTGATGTTTACAACCTACATATGACAACGTAATTAAATGACGTGAGCGCTCGCGCTCTCTCACACACTGGGCATTGTGTTGTTTATTGAACGTGACTATTTCAAATAACTAAAATAATAAAATAGGTTTAAATTAATAGAAAAGTTAAACCACGTCGCGTTCAATACAGTGATACATCTGTATTCATAAACAGTGTGCACGCACACAATAAACTTGCCTATCGACCTGTCCTTATTGAATTTGTAAGTTAAGTACTCGTTCAAATATATCACGGTATTATATACAACAGTGTTAATAATAACATTTGTTTGGATGGCGAAGATAAAACTTTTCAATGCAAAACCTGGATCCGTCTAATAGAATTATTTTGCAATAAACTCACTTTATAGAAAGGCTATTTTTTGCAAACAATGATTTCATTTTCAATGATAGTACCATATGATATTCAATGAACATTTTCTCTACTGACACGCAAGCAAAAGTAAGCTTATTAAAAAACTATGGACACGTTATTCAGATGGTGAATGATCTTGACAAAGAATTGACAACTTTGTTGGCACGATTATACGGAGATGTTTCATTGAAGCTGAAAGAGAATGCAGCCGCAGTTTCAGAGAAATGCAAAATTGTTGTTTCAGGTAGTAGAAGTCATTATTTAAATATATTTTAAATTTATTTTTTTGATAAAATGTTTATTAAATCGTAATATTTATAAACCAATAACTGATCATAATTATAAATACCATGTTATGGCATTCAACTTAACTTTTCTATTGCAATTAGTGTTATCTTGTGTTCACAAATACCAAATATAATATTTGCCCTGTTATTAAGAAAGTGGATAGTCCGGATTATTGACTTATTGGCCAGAAGTTGAAAAACAAACGTCAGTTTTATTTATAAATGGAAATTGCTTAGAATTTTTTTATGACGTTTATATTGACTGAAGAAATAGTAACACTATAAGTTGATTTCATGTTTACAGGCGATTCAATCTCAGGTATGAACAGTGTTATAAATACAGTTTTGAGAACTGATATACTTCCCAATTCGCATGTACTTTCGCCAGGAACTATATGTTGTGTGCATACAGTAGCCTCTGACGCGGATGGATATTTTGTGATTCAAATGGAGAATGGATCGAGCGAGAGATATTCTTATCCTAAAGAGCCGGGCACGTTTCACGGTCTATTGTGTGACATAATGCAGGGGAAAAAGTCACAGCGCATTGCACTCTGGATCAGCAGACGATTTATTTCATAAATCAATCTCTGGGTTAATGGTCGCCATCTTTCGAACTACTTTAAAAAGTACAACAACAACAATAACAGTAGAAGACAAGGTTAATTGCGAAAAGTTGAAAAATTGAGTACATGTGTCACGGTTGTTGAGTGAAATAGTGTTGTTTTCAACTGTGTATGAAGCATGTGAACTTGTAGTGAAATAACCGAATTGTTGGTGGAAATGGAATTTAGAAATATATCTAATAATTCATCATCGTGTAGAATTATCATCAGCATCATTTCTGTGGAACCTTGCACTATTCAAAATACAAGTGTTTCATAGATATGGTGCTTTTGACATAGTTCACTAACCATCAAGACTGAAATGATTCATGCACACAGGTAAAGTAAATAATTGAATTTGTGCAGAATGTTTATTTTTTACAAATTATTATTTAATTTGACCAATTTATTTTAGATTGATTGCACTGAAACTCAAAGTCTAAAGCTTAGTAAGACACTTAAGCCAGTTTTCTGAGAAGAAACAATACTTGTTCAGAGTATAGCAGGCTCATGCGGCCTCTGGTTTATTTATTTGGTCTCGGCCTTTAACCTGGGTCGCTTTGATTTCAGGTGTTTAGCCCCCATATCAACAAGGCTCTTGACCCTATATGTAGTTATTCATATTGTTTAAAGATTTTGAGAACCCTCACTCGGTGCCAGTTGGGATAAAACAGGGACCTTCTTATAGCTAGATGAATGCATCAAATATGCCAGCAACACTTTATAATCAATAACTTTATAATTGATGATTCTGTTCTTATAACTACATTACTAATTTACCAAAACAATTTGAAACACATTTTTATGCCCCCAAAGGAGGGCATATAGTGATCGCACTGTCCGTCTGTCTATCCGTCACACTTTGCATTTAGGTTTCGAAAAAATGCTCATAACTTCTATGTCGCTTCAGATGTAACATTCATATTTGGTATGCATGTGTATATGGACAAGGCCTTCCCATACACACACAAATTTTGACCCCTTTGACCTTGAACTTAGGGTCGGCGTTTAGGTTTTGAAAAATGCTCATAACTTCTATTAAAGCGTTTATCGGGGGCATATGTCATCCTACCGAGACAGCTCTTGTTTTTGCTACTGTCCTCTGCACCAACCATGATATATCTGCATATATGCATCCAACCAAATCAGTAAAACTATTTGTCACTTAATTACAGTAAACTTATTGCATGTTAACTTTTCAACAATATATATATACATGTATATATAATTATATATAACAGATCTTGAAAAAAAAACACATCAAACTTCAAATTGTTTTAGTAAATTATAGGCTTTAATTGGTATTGTGACATTGACACCACTCATGCATGCGACTATACAATTATACAACTATGGAACACATTATTTATGAGAAATTCCAATATATCAACATATTGTCTCAGATTTTAGGCAGATAATCTAGTGCTTTTTGCTGCCATTTTTACTATTACACATATTTTCATTTTATGTTATGATGCATTGATCTTGTTTCTAAATTAACCAAGCAATCATGTTAAACTTTTTAAGAAAGATGTTGACTGATAAATATAGAAAATATAATCACTACAAAGTGAACAAAATTCAGTTGAATACTGTGACCAACAAAGATTTGCCAAAGAGCAATTCAGATCATGATTTAAATTAAATACAAGTAATATGAAAGTCTGCCTATTGGATCCCAGTTAAGACTTATTTGTCAAATCTGCACATTAATTTTCCTTTAGCCATGTAGAATTGGGGACTAAATACCATCAAGTCATGTAAAAAGGAGCAGGGTATAGCACGCTGCTATAGATCTCTTGAGCTTTCACATGGATTTTACGGGCAATTTTCATACAACAAATGATATTATATAGTGTAATGATAAAGCATTATGAGCACAAATTATACCTCTTACTAGTGGTGCAAAAATCATTTAAGTGTCACATTTCAAAAGAAAATTTATATAAAAAGGTATTATTAATTGTTAAAACATTATAAAAGGTTATTTCAATTCACTAAAGCATTTAATTACAAGAACAAGTGCATTTTATGTCCATTACAATACATGTAACAGTATTGGCATTGTATTTATCTGCATTTGATGTGCATTTAATACACTTAAAAATGCAGACAAGACACACTTCTAACAGAAACAAATGTATTTTTTTCTGCATTTTTCCAGCATTAATACTCTTCAAGTGTATTTTTTATCATCCCAAATACACTTTACCAGGAAAAAGGAATGTTAAAATAGATTTTTAGTTTGTTTTAAGTATATTTTCAAATGCATTAAGACACTCTTTTCTTTTGCAAAAAATGTTGAACAAAAACTTGAAAATATTTAATATACTAAAGTGTAGTAATAATTAAAGTTTTGTATGAGCATCAAAAACAGTGTCAAATTCATACCAGTGCCTATTTAGTAGCAGTAGGCCTTAAATGGTCTACTTGTGGTAGAAATAATGCATTTTGTAAAATACAACATACATAAATTAAAAAATATAGCTGCCCATACAGTTCAATACAATGTTCAATTAACTACACTATGCAAAGTTAAAATATGACATCAAGCTTGGAATAATCTTTTCAATAATGAATAATATGCTGTTTTAATTTATAAGTGAAATAGACACTGCATATAAAAACTGATTTTACACCAAAACTAAATGTTTAATTTGATTTTTAGCTCCACTGGCCAAAGGTCCTGTGTCCATCGTGCATCCATGCATAAACTTTTCCTTTAAACATCTTCTCCTAAACTACTGGTCCAATTCTGATGAAATTTCTTAGGAATGTTCCTGGGGTGAACCTCTTTCAAATTTGTTCAAATTATGGGGTCAAATTTGACTCTGCCCTGGGGGTCACAAAATTGAAAATTCGCTTTAATAAGGCCTATTTTGTGAAAACTTTCAAAATCTCCCGTCCATAACCATCAGGCCTAGGGCTATCAAATTTGGTATGTAGACACATCTAATAGTCCTCTACCAAATTTGTTCAAATTATACCCCTGGGGTCAAATTTGACCCTGCCCCGGGGGTCACAAAATTGAACATATGCTTATATAGGGTATATTTTGTGAAAACTTTACAAATCTTCTCGTCTATAACCATTGGGCCTAGGGCTACCAAATTTGGTATGTAGTGGCATCTTATAGTCCTCTACCAAGTTTGTTCAAATTATGCCCCTGGGGTCAAGTTTGACCCTGCCCCGAGGGTCACAAAATTGAACATATGCTTATATAAGGCCTATTTTGTGAAAACTTCAAAAAAATTCTTGTCCATAACAATCCGGCCTAGGGCTATCAAATTTGGTATATAGTGACATCTAATAGTCCTCTACCAAATTTGTTCAAATTTAATCCCTTGGGTCAAATTTGACCCTGCCACGGGGGTCACAAAATTGAACATATGCTTATATAATGCCTATTTTGTGATAACTTAAAAAAAATCTTGTCCATAACCATTAGGCCTAGGGCTACACAATTTGGTATGTAGTGACATTGTATAGTCCTCTACTTAGTTTGTTCAAATTATGCCTCAGGGGTCAAATTTGACCCTGCCCCGGGGGCCACAAAATCAAGTATATGCTTATAAAGTGCCTATTTTGTGAAAATTTTAAAACTCTTCTTGTCCTTAACCATAAGGCATAGGGCTACCAAATTTGGTATGTAGTGACATGTTATGGTTCTCTACCAAGTTTGTTCAAATTATGCCCCTTGGGTCAAATTTGACCCTGCCCGGGGTCACAAAACTGAACATACACTTATATGGGGCCTATTTTGTGAAAACTTTAAAAATCTTGTTGTCCATAACCATTGGGCCTAGGGCTACCAAATTTGGTATGTAGTGACATCTAATAAACCTCTACCAAATTTGTTCAAATAATGCCTCTGGGGTCAACTTTGACCCTGCCCCGGGGGGTCACAAAATTGAATAAACGCTTTTAAAGCGCCTATTTTGTGAAATCTTTAAAAATCTTCTTGTCGAAAACCATTTGGACTATGGCTACCAAATTTGGTATGCAGTAACATCTTATAGTCCTCTACCAAGTTTGTTCAAATTATGCCCTTTGGGTCAAATTTGATCCTGACCCGCATGTCACAAAATTGAACATTATATACGCTTATATCTTGCTTATTTTTTGAAAACTTTAAAAATATTCTTGTCCTTAACTCTAGGACCTAGGGCTACCACATTTTATATGTAGTGAGATATAGTAGTCCTCTACAAAATTTGCTCAAATTATGCCCCTGGGGTTAAATTTGACCCAGCCCAAAAGGACACAAAAGTGTACATGTGCTTAAATAGGGCCTATATTTAAGTATTTGCACATGCAGAGAAATTTGTTTCAGCCTTTTTTCAGCAGTGGAGCGATACAGGGCCATCATGGCCCTCTTGTTTAAATACTCAAAAAAATGAAACCGGTTTCATGCTTGCATGAACACAGTTTATAAATGCTGTCAGAATTATAAAATATGCAATTACTATAAATACAAATGCCAGGGAAAAGTGCTTTTTGTACTAAAAAGTTCGAATGAATATTACAATAATACATTCTGAATATTTTAGTATGTAATTAACAGTTTTGTCTGAGAAAATCACTAAATGTTATATATTTATTCAAATTCACATAAATCATATTTCAAAAACACATAATTACTTCAAATCCTTTCACACAATACTGAAAAAAATGCACAGTTTCTGATTGTTATTGATTCTTTATTAATTTATACATGTACCATTTTTTAATCTTGATGCATCCTCAATTGTATAATGCACATCTTAATCTGTTTTAACAATTATAATATAAAGATTAAGGCTGACTCAGTAAAATAATAATCCATGATTTCTGCAGTACTTGCAGACAAACTAGGAATACTGCTGTGATATTATCTATCTATCTAATAGGATACAAATTTGGCTTCAATAGAAAAAAAATCAAAGCATACACATGTATGAAATGTGTATGCATATATTAGTTAAACTTAAATTGATTGACCATCGATAAAAAGATATTATAATATATGTATATATATATATATATATATCCTTGTAAAACTAAAAATTAAATATGTATGTTTCTATTACATCATTTAGGACTTTTATATTCAGACAAAGTAGAGTGAAGCTTAAAACAGTATCCAATTGTAACAGTCAATTTTGAGAAAATCAACCTTATAATTATTTTCTGTGTTGGCCAATGTCATAATTGGTATAAAATGTATATTGAACTGGAAGTTTTCTTTATTTTAAATGATAACATTTGCTTGGTCAGCCATAATTGTCACAATCAAGTGGTCTTTTTACACTGTAGTTTTCTCGCTGACTATGGGTTTGTTCCGAGAATGAGCCACACAAAGTATCGTTGGGGAGATGAGTTGTCAATTTTATGTTTATCAGTCTTTCATAATCCAGTATACCTGTAAAAAGGGAATTTGTAACTAATAATCACACAATATACACAATTAAAATTGTATGCATTTAGATTTATTTAGTACTGCACATTAATCATTTTCCAAAAATATGTAGCAACATTACATTATATAATGCTGCAATACTAAAGTAATTTACTAATTAAAGGTCGCTGATGTGTAATGGATGTGGTGTCCACCTAATGATCTGGAGGTCACTGGTTTGATCCCCAGTGTGGGAGCATTCTTAAGAAATCTCCAAGAGACACCCAAGTACTGGTTCTAGGCCCAGGAAACGAACTCAAGAGCATTTCACATACATGTACGTAGTTAGTACTTTAAATTTAATCGAACTAAAAATGGGTTAAAACTAACAACTGAAACCCTTATTAATACATTTTATTTTGAATCAAGCAAATGTGCAAATTCATTAAAAACAATGAGTAAAATTTAAAAATTTTACTTTAAAGTAATCATGATAATTTAGATCATTTTCAGAATATTTAATGATGATAATGATACAATTATATATTCCCTAAATGATAAAAATAAAACATGTAATGTTAATTTATGAAAAAAACGTTTTAATTTTATCAATATCATGTTAATTACAACTAGATACAGGCAATTAGATCAGAAACGTGCATTAATTATATTAATGAACAACCCAGACATTTGTAGTGATTTATGGTCACTATTTGATTAACGTTCTATACATGACCTGTCATAAAAGGTATTTTTTAGCCAGTACTACAATCGGCAATGATAGTCTGTATTGCATACATATTTCAACGTCTATTATCGATTCGCTTCCTCAAACTGAACAAATATTTAATGTTTACATCGCGAAACGTAATGCATCCAGTTTCACTTTCGGTTTGGTTGGTTTTGTAAACACCGTAATTTCATCTTAAAAATTGGATGATTGGGTGATTAAATAATAATGGAAAAGTAAATCACTTGGATAATAGGTCAAAATGCAACACAAATGAACGTTAATAGTGCTATTTATATCAAAGTTTCGGTAAAAAGTTTGGCGCTAGTTCAACGCGCATCGTATACAGCCTCATAACAATAGACTGACAACCTTTTGGGTAGTAAAGTAGTAATACAAGGCAATATGGCGACCGTTAGCCACGAGGCCTATCTTACGGAGGAATCCGAGATAGCCGATGTATCACGATTGAGCGCATTGAAACGTATTGTCACTTGCCAGTGTTTGGAAACACCGTAATTTTAAACTTTCTTACATTACTAATGCGTTTACATTTACTTTTAAAATATTCACACGTAGTGTATTAATAAATGTGTATGTGTATTACAACTCGATAAGTATTATGACTTTTAACTTTACAGGAAAACGTTACAATTGTAAGTATTCCAGGAGAAGATAAGATAATTTCGAAAGAGTTCATGGAATCGGTTGCTGATGCGTCAGTTCTCATTTATGTCATCAACAGCGCATGTTCTGATGATGTGCAAGAAAATAAGGTTTATTTTTTACAGAAATTAGTGTAATTTCCTTGGTTACTCACTTCGGAAAGTCTTAAGTTCCGATGGTTAAATTTAAACAGAAATATGTATATTATTATAAATATTTAAAATGTTATAATATGTTGTACAGCTTGAGAAGTACACATTTTCCGTATTAATAATGGCGTTAAACCGCCCGCTAAATACATAACTGATTGTTCAACAAATTCTATCAATAGATTGTTTGTATAAAATCGTATTTCAGCTGATGCAATTGTGCAAACAGCTACAGTCAGAAACAGGAATGAACAATTTAAATAGTTTCGATTCAAAATACATGATGTTTGTATGTAATAACTGGGAACTTGTTGAGAAAAAGGAACGCTCCGATCCGGGCGCAGAGAATAGATACTGGAAAGAGATTGTTTTGAAGATCCGGAAATATTTCCCTGGAATTTCTGAACATGATCAACTTTACAAGCTAATCACCACCGAGGTGAGTTAGTTAAATGCAAGTAGCAAAGCATAAACCATTTCTAAAGTGTAATATTAAGGCTAATTGTTTTTAGTTTATCTCGTAATACAAGTATCATATCTCTACATGTGTATGCTTATTTAACCAATATAATTCTTTACCAAACTACTTATGGCGCTCCACCAGTCGTTGTCGGCTAAGGTACTACTTAAAATTACCCCGTGTACACTTTCGAATACCGTAATGTACCCCGGGTACGACAAATTCGCTTAAAGGCCCCCGATAATACTACGAAGTACTATTAAGTATATTTCCAGTACCCCGGGTACTATGCAGTATACCTGTGTTACGTAAAAGTAGTTCATAAGCCGACAATGACCAATCGTGGGAGGCTATATTGGTGTTAATGCATATCGAACTTTGTTTTATCCCATTTTTATACCGACATTGACGTCATAACACCCCATGGAATAAACCAACCTGTATCACACCTTTTTAAATATACATGTCGCGAGCACGAACTACTTTTTATTCTACCACTGACTGATTTTTCATAAGAAATCTCTAGAGTCGAGACAACTTTAGCTTTAAAATTATACGACCTTCAACCTTTAGATCTAGTCAAGGGACATAATTTTTCGTCATCCGTATAATAAACCAGCTGATTGATGGCGTCATAAAATGACATACTTATTGCGTAATTTTCCAAAAATACGTGATGTCATGTTTTGGTGTACACGAAACTAGTATGCGATGTATGGGAATACAACATTGAAGACGCGTAATTTTTGTGTTATTGTATCCTGGATGTAATTATGAAAAAGTGCATATTCTATTGACTACGTACCTCGGATGGACTTGGTGAGACGAAGGATTAAGATCTACATGTAGATCTAGTTTATTCGTGTTATTGATTTTCAGAATGTGCGTGCCTAAATGTTTGGATGTGAAATTGTGTGTGTAGAAGATACTGATAAGTGTGTAGTTTGGCTCAGTAGTCTATTGACATCGTTTTGCTTTTGGATGTCAGTAAACTTAAGGGTATTGTCTTTGATGAATAAACTTTGTCTTTGTTATTTTATCAAAGAAAGTCTATTCAGTAAGAATAACCCCTTTGCAACAAATGTTTTAAAGCTTAATACAATTATTACGGATCATCCTGTTTTTGGGTCACAAACTACAGGATGTGAAGGCTAGATCTAGACGCCATAACAATCTGAAGCGTCCATGAAACAATTAGGCGAGTATAGTTTTTCTAATAATTTATGTTTAAAACGACTCTGTGTGTAAATCTACATGTACATATATGTTGACATCGACATCATTTTGTCAGGAGCAATCGCCGCAATATCGGATTTTGATCATTTCTTTCGACAATAAAATAAATTATATTAAAGTAAAATCGTCTTTTCGCGGTCGTAATGTGTTACAATTTGCATGCTACGTTAAATTGAATCGATGCATATGGTGATATTTTTTCTCGTTTTACAGTTTTTGTGTGAACGTTTTTAAGACTAGTTTGCGTACCAGAACAAATACATTCTACTACGCATGGTTACATTCGTTAGGTTTTAAGCGCTTTTAAGAATGAATTTAAATTATTGTTAAGGTTATTAGATCTATTTATGCTAAAAGTCACGTTGAACAAAATAAATGGGATAAATAGAATACTAGGATAAGCGTTAAATAGAGAGAAGTTTATGTTGCTCAGCTCAAACACGAAAGCGCTCGCCAAAGCTCGAGCTTCCGGCGTTCCAAGCCTCGCAACATAAATTTCTCTCTATTTAACGCTAACCTAGAATTCTCTATATTCCTATTTATATTAACTTTCTATATTTTTCAAAAGAATATTTTTTAAACAAATCTGTCTTCTTCTATGTATATGCGTATTAGGCCAGAAGATGCAGGCGTTCAGGAACTGTAATGAGCGATCTATTTAAGAAAGTTCACGAACGACTCCGGGCTTTGATTCGCTCGAGTCATAAAGGGAAAATGCAGAAACATTACAGGTTCTTAATTAGTTGCCATAATGCTTATAACATCGTACTATTTCAAGTATAGAATAACAGTTGTTGCTAATACTTTTCTTAAAATAAATCCAAAAGTGGAAAATATCGTTTCGGCTTAAAAACCAGAGCCTTCAACACTAAATACGATTGTTAGAGCTACTAAAACGCTAGTTGTGTTTATGGTTTATTTTATTATTATTACATTTGTTTTGGGTATCGTACCGATACAATTGCAGTAAGACTATTTTAAATGTTATGTGTATTAAACGACTAGTATTTTCTTCGTCAGGTGGCTGGACAGTCTCTTACAACACGTTCAAAATCGTGTATTAGTAAGAATACAATTTGCCAACGATGGCAGTAAGTCAAACAATGAAGTGAAGCAAGGCTTTGAAAAACTACAGCGATTCGTTTTGGAGTCGAAAAAGGTACTAACTTTCATAGTATTTGCTATGCATCTTTTCATCATGTCAAAAATTGGTAAAGGTGTCTGTGGTAAATTATCCAAGAGAAAATGCAAGTAATGAGACATTTATAATTATTTTCATTTTCTTGAAAAATTTAACACGTACACCGTTACCAATATTTGTTAGGGCTATCTGGTGCTTATGACTTTTCGTTGTTAATTTTTCGGACAGATGAAGGAGGAATTAAAGCAACAAGCATACGCACGGTGTACGCACATGGTGCTGCTGATTGAAACACACCTGAATTAAAAGACTGTTAAAAGGGATATCAAGTGTAGATTCTATGCCAATATCAACATGAACCTTTCCAATGATAACATCAACGAGATCAGAGCCAAGGGGAAGAGGTATATTCAAGGTATTATATTAGAAGAAATACAGAAAAGAAATGGGAACTAGACTCTAAACACTACCGACGCACTGTTTCAATGCTAAACGCGGAATTCGAAAAGAAATTTCAATCATTGCAAGAAGAGTTTGAAGACGTTGAACGACTTATTCCTATTTCGAACGATCCCGATGTCAAAGGTAAGGTGTTAAGTGTCATGACTATATTTAATATCTCATCCAAATTTAAACCACATCAAAGTGTAAACCCTATTTAAAATTCGTATCAATACCGTAAATCTAAATAGCACACACTATCTTAAGTATGATGGAATTGATGGCAAATTCAGTTGTCTCCTCTTTTTCGTCTATAATTTAGAATTCGCCAATGAAGTCGTGCGCCTATGCATAAAGTTCGCACTCCAGTGGTGCTAACTATTTTCCTTTATTTTCTTTATTCCATTCTTGTATTATTATAGAATTAGAGCTCTTTTGTGACGATGCTACAATCTACCGGCATTTTATTATGTTATTTTAAGGGCCGAAATCTTAAAACAAGTCAATTTAAAGACCCCTTACACTACACTTTTTGATACTGTTGTTTTTCATAAACATTTTTCTACAACAGAGTCTGATGGAATAGAAGACGACTATTTACCAACTGGTAGTAAGGTCTTAATTGCGATGAGAGCTGCATTATGGATACCGCTAGGTATTGTGGCCGACTTAGTTTTTATCCCGATTGACATTTTATCACATGTAAATGATGAAAGAAAATTAAAAGAATTTCTGGAAGATAGGTCACCGTTCATAAAAAAATGGTGGAAGGAATCTCAGAACGAATTCTTGAAAAAGAAATCAATTGACAAATGTGTTTTTGCCAATTATGCTACCATCTTAATGAAACATATTGTTTCCGTGTCAATTAAGGCAGATATGGTGCTTCTTGAGTCCATTTTAAATGACAAACGGGAACCAAGCGAGATCATTGAGGAATTTACGGATATAAAGACGATCGTGCAAGATCACATTGCTTCATTGAGATTATTTGAGCTTCAATATCTTGCCATCGATAGCGTTAACTGTGTGGACAGTTTTGATTGATTAATATTATGGTATGTTTCCCGTTTTAAAGTAACAACCGTATATGCATACACACTTTTATACTGAAGTGTTTTTGCAAATTTAACTTAATACAGTCAAGAGCGCACCGAACAATAATTCGCATAAAGTGTATACCAATAATTTTTGTAAGAACACACACTTTGCAGAATATTTAGAATCATAATGAAGAATTTTCACTGTCGTGTTGTAATACAAATGTACATGCACAACTGAAAAAATGTCTGCATGTATGAATAGAAAAAAAATAAATACTTGCTTGTCTTTAATTGTATAGTGCTCATGCTTACTTTATTTCGTTTTTTGTTACTACTAAAATCAAACACATACCTGTACTGATTTATAATAAGTCCAAGCATACAATTTGAAATGGTATAGCATACTGTTAACACAAGTACACCTTTTAAATATTTAAGCTTTCATCCAGGCTATTTTCTCGAAAATCTATTAATTACCGAGAATAGCGCCCATTTTCTTTATATTAAGAAAGTGTATGTGATTTTTTTCTCCGACTTGAAACGAAACCATTTACCGCACCTAATACGATATATATGTTTCGTAAAATGTTTTGTCGTTTAATTATGTCTAATTACAAACCTTTTTGGAAATTATAACAGGCTCGTATATATGGCTTAATTGTGAAAATTCATGTTACATACTTAGTTATATCATGATTAGTACAATTATTTAAAGCGATCGTTATGAATTATATGTGTGAGTTCTGTGATTTATTATGGGCTATGTATTCGGATTTGCGTACCTATTACCAAAAATCTTTTCAGATATCACTTCTATGTTTATTGTTGTGTTTTATGTATTTGTATTGATTGTATTTATACATGTCATAAATAAACGACTGCAGGAAAATAATATACTTGTTCTACTGATAATGTTTCACTAGTTTTATTATTCCTATTTTTAACTATACACATAAGTGAACATTTGTCTCTTACATATTATCTGTTTGTCTTATTTTCATAAATTATAAAAATGAAAATAAAATAGAAACTCGTAGTCAATTAATTGTAAATTTGATATTTCCTTTCATATAATGGAAAAATGAGTTTTGCCCACGTCACTTTTATATAAAATCGATGTGAACAAAGGCGCATACATTCAATAATCATACAATAACAGTTTATCAGATGCTGTTTTGATGGCATTCAGAATATTCAGAAATGTGCATTGAAATATACAACTGTCGATATTGTTTTTCTTGCGACTCGTGCTTAATATCTGCACAAAGTATATTTTCCTCCAGTACTTTTTTCGCCGACATTTTGTTATTCTTCTATTTGTGGTATTTCTGAACACTTCGTGTTTCCTGCTATATTAATGAACTCACATAAACTTGTTCACTACAATTTGGGATTAATTATATTTGAACACACTCTACGTAAACATTACCCGTAGCATATGTTACGTACCAGTAGAGTATGAAAGGTACACATTAAAACCTTAAACCTCAATATTTATTAAACAAGGAAGTGGGTTGAGCGTACTTTCCAATCGTCAATGCGTATTACAAAATTTAGATTTTAGACACTTTTTGCGATTCGACTGGGAGCGACATTTTGAACCAACTGGTCAACATATGACCTTTTCTACTCATTTAGTATTTTGAAAGAGAGACATATGACAAATCATAGTCTAAAATTAGAGCGCCAAATTCATAATATTTACGAAGTATTGACAATTGTTATGTGCTAGGCCTTATCAACGGTAAAGGACATTTTATCAAAAAGATCAATCTGATTTGATGATTAACAGTATATAAAATGACTTACTTGGTGACTGTAATGCTCAACACGAATGGTTGTGTGAATAATACACATTACGATACATTAAGCCAAAGTTTTCTCACAACACTTGGTTGTCATGGAGACAAAGAAACTAGCATTAATATATATATATATATATATATATATATATATATATATATATATATATATATATATATATATATTTATACTGATGTAAAGGCAAATCCATAACAAATAAAGCAGTAAATGTTAACAGATGTGTGAGCTGTTTACACTCCTATTTTCTTATGCGAGCCAAAAACACATAAACAAGGCAAACATACTGAATGCGTTCTTCACTATGCAGTCAGATATTGACGACTCCAATGCGGAATTGCCAGAAAGCCATAACTCTTGTGAAAATACCATTCTATTTCCGTAACATCCGACGAATTAGTTGACACCTTTAAAAACCTAAAATTTGATAAAGCGTCATGTCCTGATGAAAGTGACTAAAGAATCTTACGTGAATCTACGCAACAGTTAAAATTCCCAATTTGGAATCTATTGAATGAAAGTTTGACTCAATTTAAATTACAAGATGCTTGAAAATTTGTGTGCAGTAGTTAAATAGGCGACCCGTCATAAGCGTCTAACTACCGACCAATGTCTCCTCTAAACACTCTTGAGAAAGTTTTCGAAAAAGATATTTTTAATTTTCTTCGAAATAATTTGAATAATTTTCCAAACAATATCAGTCTGTATTTATCCAAGGGGATTCAGCCGTGAATCAACTAACGTATAAAGATGACACATTTTGGATAACGGACTCGAGGTGAGAGTCGTTTTCTTTGACATAAGTAACCCTTCAATAAAGTCTTGTATAAAGGACTAATATCTAAGCACCACTCTGTTGGTATCAGAGGCAACCTATTGAATTGGATAAATAATTAACAACACGAACAACAACAATGGTTTATTGTGATATACAGGCCACCAGCCCCTGACACAAGTTTTGGAACATAATTACATATATACAAAAGCATGTGTGCACATACCATCATTAAGCATGAATCGGTAAAGAATTAGCATATTGGACAAGGTAGTAAAAGATAAGTAGCTTCCCTACAGCGTAAGTAAATAAATTCCGTCTAACGAAAGCAAGGTTAACAAACGATGCTAGGTCATTAATTTAAGTTTCATTTTGACTTGCATATCATAAAGAAAACATAAGGCTGTACTTCCAGGCGCCGATTCTCATTTTTCTAACATATCAGCTGGAGTTCCCAAGGTTCTATTATCGGTCCGTTGATGTTTTAAATTTACATAAATGACATTGTCTTAAATATACGTTCGCGTGTTAACCTCTTTGAAGACGACACATTACACCTTTACATGATTGTAAACACTCCTTTGAAACAGCGGCTCTTATGCAAGCTGATATTGAAAAAATGAATTCCTGTGCCAAACAGTGGTTATTCCAATTTAATCAAGCAAAGTCAGAGTCGTTATTAATTTCCAGAAAACAAAATAAACCAAACCATCTAACTTTGAGTATGCAAAACAAGCCAATTCCAGAAATCAGAGTTCATTAACATTAAGGAATATGTATAGCCAATGAGTGCTCATGGCACGAACATATAGCACATATCAAAGACATGAAAGGCGATTTTGGCAATGAAAGTCTTAATTTGGAGTAAAACACGCCTATCTTCGATGCAGTTCATTTGTACATAAAACGCAGTAAACGTTTTGATACCTAGCCGTCTGTCAAGGTTAACAACTTCCTTGTATTTTTTTACCAGTTTCGCTTTGTCTTTCATTCCGTCTGATGTGTCTGCAAATCTATCTCATCAACCTTGATTAACCTACTCTTTCTTTCTTATATATAGCGTACATATACGTCAATTGTTTAACTACTTATGATGTATTGTATTGTTAAAATACATGACTGCTACCTAAATAAAATGCAACACGCTAGCTTGCAATTACTGCGTATGGAGAAGAACCCTATACGATCTTAATGTTTCGTTCTAATCCTTTTTAAGAACAATGTGACTCAGTTGTTATAGTATATGCTATGCAAATGTAGACCATGTGTGTTCGTGAAATTGAATATGTTTAAACCAAAACAAATAAAAGCACAGCTCTGAAAATGTACTAATGGTTATACTGTAATAAACATCCGCTGCTCATGTGGCATATTAGACAGGAGTGTGATAAAATTCTTTGAATATCTGCATATCGAATCGCTTTTGCTTATTAAACATTTTTTTTAATTATGTGTTTTCATTTGTTTCGATTATTAAAATATTAGTCAACAAAACACGGTACATAAAGAAATATATTAGTTTATATCGAAACGATGAAATTGTATTTATTTGCTCATGTATAAATCTATTCGAATGCATATTAGTACAATTAATGTGTACATATGTAAGTGATTAAAGTGTAAAGGAGAGTACATGACACTTATTTAATTTCACAAAAAAATTAAAAACAATTGACTCACCAATTTTATGGTATTTGTTAAAACTTCTTTTTGAAACATTTTGTAACAACAAACACACAGCATTTTTGGAAATATTTACATGTTATTGAGATCTTATGGTTGAAAAACTCACCAGAAATGATGATGCATTGATTTGAAGTATCACCCACTCATCGCTCTTGTGATCAACACATTGGGCAAAGCATTACAAATAAATAGTTGATTCGTGAAAAGTAACCCATTCCACGAGTTATTGATATTGTTCACAAGTAGATGAATAAATAATAAAAAAAACATAATATGTACTCAATTTTGAGCGAACATAGAATTACATGTATTACAATTCAAGTAAACATTACAAGATTCACTTATAAAACTTTAAATGCTTTATACGTTCAGTAATGCAAGACTTACTAATAAAAACAACACGATATATATCTGTCCCATTATGGTTTACATAATAACACAATAAATAAAAAAAGCATGTTTGTAATTATTTAACGAGAAATGACCTGTTAAGTCCTGTGACATTTAACACTGTTTTACAAAGTAAATGAAACAACCTTTGAACATTATATATTTTACGAATAATTATATGCACACAGTCTAAACTGACACTTATCTGTAAACTTGGTTAGTCCGAGTTGCAACAGGACCGGCACAAATTTATTCTATTATATTTTCTTATTAAACTTAATATGCGTGAAAACATAAACACTAATTATCAATGAAAGTATATTATAAATACAAAACATATTTGTGTTGTTTACACACTTTAATCTGAACGCTGTAGATATTCACAGTTAACAGTGCATTGTCAATATTTAAATTCAAACAATTATACAATTAATATAGTTATTAATTACTTGAACATACGTGCGTTCATTGAAGACATCATGGTGTTGAAAAGAAGAACGAGCTATGCTGGTGTCACGGCTATCTTTTGTCTTGCAGAGATTAAAAGCGTTAGCATTTATCCATGCAGTAACATAATACATTTTTCATTAAATACAAAGTGTTTTTTTTATCAAAGCGTCCTCATACCTTTTCTTACGAGTACCATTTGTTTTTATTAATTAATGGAAAAAGTATAAATATGAAACACATATGAGACAAAAATGCAGGGAAAAGAAAATATAATGTATGCTAATTATGCGAATATCTGTTGGTGTTTGCACATGGTCATTTATCCCAATCTGTATTTCATGACGTGGATCTGATTTGTCACTTACCCTTGCATCATGGGAGTTCACCATTTAGCAAGTACTGTCCATGAATACAAATATATACCAACTATATGTATTTGGTTTAGATATAGTGCAAAATAATGTTCATTATACAAAAAAGTGTTCATAAGTAATAAATCCGTTCAAATCTAAAAAAGATACTAATATGCAAAATACCTATGCGCACAAGATATGTTTTTGGCAAAAAAGTAAACAAATGATCAAAATATGCACTATCAACAAAAAATACTCATTATTTTGTTAAAGATAGTGCATTTAAAAAGGCCTTCCAAAATTGTGTCTGTCCACTTTCCATACTTGTAAGCATGCAACTTGATGATTATAATTCTTATTTTCAACTTGATCATGAATACAGCCAATTATATGAATACCCAAAACTTACAACTTATCAACATAATACAAAATTTAATAAGATTGGTAACGCATTTATTGATGTTGTAATTACGAATGGAGTCGTAATTGCTTACATACTGTTAAGGGATTGTACAAAGATATGCAACACAAATTCGTTTATAATAGGCGAATGTTAAGTTCACAGTGTTTACATGCCAATTAAGGGATAGTACACAAATTGTCATTACAATTTTGATTATACCACCCGTTTAGGTTCATAGCCTGTTAGATGTCTACTGATCACCTGTAAAAGTATTATCTTAAAACTTTGAGGGGAATATTTGCACAAACATGTTCAATCGAAATTTGAATACAATTATTGCTCTCACTACACAAAACACAACAACAAATGATAATTAAACAATAGTTCAGATTCTGATACATGCTGTGTATAACATAAAAAGAAATGTCGTCTACAATTTTCAATGTGAAAACCAAAACGTCTGCTACACACAGTATGATTGATTGAGTATAACAAATAATGCCATCCCTAAAGAAAAACTTTTTGTGAATAAAGCAAGAACACAAATCCTATCTTTAGGTTTATCCATAAATTGACAATGTCTATCTTTGAAATACTGTATTGATTATTACATTCGCTTAGGTTAATTTATACCATTGAACATCAGTAGAAAAATCGGAAAATATATTTCCACGGTCTGAATAATTTTGGTTAAGGTTAAACTTCAACATAAAAATGTAGAGAAAGTTAGTTTTTGCTACGAATGTGTTCATAACGTTAAAGATAGTAAATTATTAAGCTATTCGTGACATATTTTGAAAGACGAGCTCCAATATAATTTTATATACATAACTTATTTGTATATGTTATTTTTAGAAATCACTTTGCAATTTTGTTTTTGTTTTTGACAGACTAGGGAGGACTTAAAGCGTCAAGCCCACTCACGATGTACGCACATATTTCTGCTGCTAGAGACACACCTGAAGCAGACGAGTGCTTGCAATTTTGTTTTAAAATTATATTTTCACCAAATGATCTTGTCAGCAACTTTTTCAATAGCTGATATGGTCACCACAATATAAGCGACTGGTATCGTCGGGTTTCGCACACGAGCATCTGATATTGTCAGAAACAAAAAATGCAAGTACCCAGTAAAACCAGGAAGTAAATGTTAATATCAGCAAATATTGTTTCCAAGTTGTCTTTAAGGGCTTGCCAATACAATATGAAAATATATGAAATGATGATATAATATAGCAAATATTGACTAGATTATAAATATAATATGTTTTACAATCTTAATGTTAAAACATGAAAGTTCATAGATGTCGGCAAGTATAACAAGACTGGCCCGGTTATCTATCTGGTTCAATTCAGCACCCGTCGATATCCTTTACTAATGTAAGCACCTGAAAACTATTCAAGTCACATTTAATTTAACAAAAATGCTCTTATGATATATCGGTCGAAATTAGTTTCGGTTCGTTGAAATAACTGGCCACCAGGAGGCAGTTTTCCTAAAGATGACTTTCGTGAAAAATTGATAATTCTCTCTTTGCCAAATATATTGACCAATCGTCATAAATCCGGGTCAGAACATTTTTTCCAAATGAAATCTCGTCTGTAGTTGAAACCGGAATATAAGAACTATGTCAACAGGTCAATCCAATTGTCTATGTTAAAACTCGAGATGTAACCTTTTGTCCAATCTTTATTTACATCTTAAAAACGGATGTTTTCGGATGGTTTCTCAGCTGAGTTTATAAAAGTGATCATAGAAATTGAATAGTGATGATTCATGATGATCTTTCATTATTTTGATCTCAACTGTCTCAAAATAACTTAGTTGATTCCTGTCTCGGGTTAGCGCCTTAGTGCCCACGATAATCTTGATTCCATTTGTTTTTTATTTATTGTTAAACAGTGTTGGTAAATATTGCAAACGTCATATTATCATGATTTTACTAACTTAAACATTAACCCATTTATGCCTAGTGGACTCTCCCATCCTTTTTAATTGGATCAATTCATTTCCAAAATTACGGATGTCTAGTATATTTATTTCTATGTTTAGAATATTTCTTACAGAAATTCCTTTAAGCAAACAGCGCAGACCCTGATGAGCCGCCGCATCATGCGGCGTCTCAACTGGGTCTACGCTGTTTGCCAGGGCCTTTTTTCTAGACGCTAGGCATAAATGGGTTAAAGGACGTGCATTTTGGAGTATATATATGTACTATCTGCTTTAACTAAACTCCTTGGGTTGGATAAAGAAGCATATAACTTAACACAGTCTACGCGACAAATAAACTTCTCAAAACACTTTAAATTAAACCACAATATTCAATACACCGCACAGTACTACTGACAGTGTGCAGACAGAAGGGTTCAGAACGCGATAAAGCTGATTTTGTTTAAAACTTTGTCAGTCCAGTAATATGATCCTCGTTGTGCAGGTAAATTAGATCTCTCTCTTTGTCGCATGTTCCCGGTTTCAAGAGATAATAGGTTTGTGTCCTGGATTACTTTTATTTATAGTGCATTGTTAAAAAAATAAAGGACATTCGTACAGTACAGTGTTTAAACAATAGCTCTTATTTTGCTGGACAGTGTGTATTTATAAAGAAAATATTTCACAACAAGTACCAGTTTAACTTGATAGAATAATTGGTAGTAATTCTTTTAAACAACTACGAGATAAAACTCGCTGTGTATTTCGATCGATATTTTAAGACCTGAGAAACCAGAAGTTACTAACTGCGTTTGTTTTTAGACGCAGTTGGTACATTTTTGTTTCTCCCGCCTTGAATGAGTACACTTGTCAAGGCCATCTGGGTTTTAAGCCTCGATTGCATTCTGCACCAGAAATTTGTCGTAAATACCGATATGACAATAAAGCCACTTGCTCTATCCTTAAGTAAAAGGCTGTAATCATTTGGAGAACTTAGACCTGTGATGTTTTAAACACGATGTTGTTATTCAAATAGTTTAGCCGTCGATTTATCTGTCACTTAAGGAAAGCGACGTGCATAGCCGGCGGTTTTTGTTCACATGTACAAGAAACATATTAACGATTTGTTGGACCGACATGTTTTGTGAACGGAACACTTTGAATTGAATAATGGCAACCTCCGGGAAATCGTCGGGTGAAGTACGTGGGAATAAAATGCGAACGGATCGCACAATCAGCAAAGAACTAGAATCGGGAAGTACGTCTGTAGATGACGAAGATGAACCTCTGATATCAGAACACGTAAGTAGGTCATTCGATTCATTGTGTTCCACATGTTTAAACATAATTATTCACGAGATACAGTCTACCAATCTCAAAGACAGGATATCAAAAGCTTTGGCAAATAAAAATCAAATCTAAATACTGTTAGTTATTATTTAAATACAATAATCTCATCGGTGATCACAAGTTCATCTGTTGTACAAGAAGAGAACATGTTTATGTTTATGATTGTCGAAAGCGTGTGCATTTTGTGATTCTAGATTAATCGATTTGCTCCTTAGTTTAACATTCATAATAGTACAGTTTATTATGTACCTATATAGACCATTCATTCAGTATTCGAACCACTTGACCGTAAAATATGTTACAGTTATACCCATAACTAAAATATAATTAAACATGAATTTCTTAATAATCTTTGGGGGCTAACTGATAGGTATTTGCAACTTAAGTATCACAACCTTACTAAATTACGCGAGCGCTCGCCCTCTTTTACACAGCTGTGAATTATAGTAAAAACATGATTAAGCATCGTCGTGTACAATACAGCGATATATTTGTATGATGAAAACATTAGTAAACTGGAATGCTTACACTTGTCTTGCCAATTTACTCGTCCAAATTTAAATCGGTATTTGAGCTGTGTATTTCGTCCAAAGATATCAAGGTATTGTACAAAAGGGTGTTAATAACATTATCGGTATAAGTGTTGCTGGGAAATAGAAAACTATAGCGAAACCTGGATCCGTCTAATAGAATTTGTTTGAAGTAAAAACAACCCGCTTTCAAGAAAAGCAATATTGTTTGCTTCATACAGACATAGTGATTTCAATTAATAATTAAAGTACCATTCTTCTAAAAGAATTTAATGTCAATGCAATACACAATTAATGTTTAGGTTCTTAACGACATGAAAGACATCTTCATTGCCGACAACGAAGCAAAAGAAAAATTATTGGAAATATATGGACAAGTTATACAGATGGTTAATGAACTTCCCAAAGAATTGTCAACTTTGTTGTCAAAACTATACGGAGATGTTTCATCGAAACTGGAAATGAATGCCAAATTATTTTCAGAGAAATGCAAACTTGTTGTTGCAGGTAATACTAATCATGGTTTAAAAATATTTACTTACATATTGTTAATATGTAATAACTTACGGATCATGCATATAAATACCCGGTTGTTTCGTTCAAATAAGAGAAAAATGTTCAAATGAAAGCATCGCCATCTTGTTATAATAATGATCTTTTTGCTACATTTTGAATCATATAATATTTGCCCGTTATCAAGTTCGTGGTTAGTAAAGGATACTGAATAGAACGTTACATTTTAGCGTTTTGAAATTTGAATTACACAGTTATACTGTTTCATGACTGAAACATTGACTGAAACAGAAAGTAACAATACAAATTCATTTTTACAGGCGAGTCAAACTCTGGTATGAACAGTGTTATAAACACAGTTCTGGGATCCGAGACACTTCCTAATCCACATGTACTTTCGCCAGGAACTATATGTTGTGTGCATACAGTACCCTTTGACGTGGAGGGATATTTTGTGATTCAAATGATCAATGGATCGAAGGAGAGACACTCTTATCCTAAGATGCCGGGCGCGTTTCAAGGTCTATTGTCTGACAAAATGAAGGGGAACATGTCCCAGCGCATTGAAACGTATTGCCATCTGCCAGTGTTTGGAAACACCGTAATTAAACACTTTTTTATACATATAACGTGTTTACTTGTATATTACACAATTCAAAATTTATTCATTTATAAATATACATATATAACGAAAACTGAAAAAAGGTCAATGACTTTTTTTACACTATAGGATAGCGTTACAATTGTAAGTCATCCTGGAGGAGATAACATATTGCCGAAAGAGTTCATGGAATCGGTTGATGATGCTTCAATTCTCATTTATGTAGTAAACAGCGCATGTTCAGATGGTATTCAAGAAAATAAGGTATATTCTTTTCGGTCGACTTATAATTGCGTATACTTACATTACTTTGGGTGCACACTTCATATGTGTACTTGTCTTATATAAACCTATGAATGTTGTGTTAACAAATGTATAATAATATGACAATTTCTAATATGTTTAACAACATGCACTAGTTGATTTACGAATGGTCAAAATAAATTGATTAAATTAATGTGTACGTGTATTTCAGTTGATGCAAATGTGCAAACAGCTACAGTCAGACGCACGAGCAGACAACTTAAATAGCTTTGATCCCAAATTGCATGATGTTTTTATGCAATAATTGGGATATTGTTGAGAAAAAGGAACGCTCCGATCCGGGTGCAGAGAATAGAATATGGAAAGAGATTGTTACGAAGATACAGAAATATTTCCCAGGAATTTCTGAACGTGATCAAATTTACAAGTTGAGCACCACTGAGGCAAGTTATCTACACGTCCAATGCATAAAAAGTGACACGTCTTATGCTACAATAGTTATACGTTTTCAATGTTAAAGAGTATGTATGCACAAATATTTAATATATACCATTTTCAAAATATTTATGCCGATTGTAATAATTTTATAAGATTTGGAAAATGTTTTATCATACCACCGCATTGATATCTGCCTGATATAACGTTGCCTGATATATTTTTATATCATGGTCAACAGCAAGTTCTTATATCAGTCATGTGTGGAGAATGGTCATATTACTCGGAAGCAACTATGAAGTAATAATTTTTAGTACAATCGAATCAGATTCAACACAACAAAAATTTGATACCAAGATTTAACATATTTTCAACACAAAATGCAACACAAACTTTAAAAAAAACACGTTTATGCCCCCTTTCGAAGAAAAGGGGGTATAAGGTTTTCGCACTGTCTGTCAGTCTGTCAGTCTGTCACACTTTTCGTGTCCGCTCTCTAATTCAAATAGTTTTCATTCGATCTTTACGAAACTTGGTCAGAAGTTGTATCTAGACAATATCTGGGTCAAGTTCGAATATGGGTCATACCGGGTCAAAAACTAGGTCACGGGGTCGAAAAAACAAATCCAAGGGAAGTAATAAGCTTTATATGGACATTATTATCTGACCTGTCAAATTATATTTTTGTTAAATAAATCAAAGCGGCGCAGTAGGTGGCATTGTGTTTCTGACAAACACATCGTGGTAAAAGGTCAAGGTCATCCTTCAAGGTCTAAGGTCAAAAATACCAATCCAAGGGAAGTAATAAGCTTTAAAGGGAGATAATTATTCAATATTGAACATAGCAACTTGATATTTGACATGCATGTGTTTCTCATGGAGCTGCACATTTTGAGTGGCGAATGTACAGTCACGGTAGTGGCTTTTAATTATTTGCTACTAAAAATGGAAATTTGTTGGAGACAATCATTTTCAAGGGAAGTAATTTATATAATTATAAATCTCAGACTATATATTTCCTTCAAAAAAAAAAAGTTCTTTTCACAGTTACTGTACAGATTTTTTTATTTTTATTATTTATAACACAAATGGTTGTTTTTTAAATGATATAATTATCATATGATTTCTTTCCTGTACTAATTTGTGAATGGTAGGGTTCATTACATACCTGTGGACTTATGTCCATAGATACATGATGAACTCTGTCTATCATCTCTTTGATAAACCACAGGCCTTGGTTGTCAGTCATGTCTGACTTGGTCATTTTTGACTGTCTACAGACCCGGGGGGCGGGGGGTTGGATTGGACAAAATCCAAAGGAAGTAATAAGCTTTAAAGGGAGATGATGTCTATACCTGCCAAATGATAAATATAAATTTTATTTCAAAGCGACGCAGAAGGGAGCATTGTGTTTCTGACGAACATATCTCTTGTTTACAGATATTAAGCGCGCGTGCTCATGCCTCATTATTTACACGACAAAATTAATATTCTGTAGCGCTAAAACTGCAGCTTTATAGCGATTTTATTATTTCTTTAAAATCGGGGACGTAGAGGTATGATAAACAGAAAAACAGGTTACTGCCTGATCTTTTTAAAATATATCAGGCTCGGCACGAATAAAATAACTACTCGGCAAGCCTCGCCGTTATATTATTCTAAGCCTATCCTGATATATTACAAAAAGATCAGGCAGTAACCTGTTATTCTGTATATATCTTTACTTGTTATAAACTATAAACTTTGATGTCCTAGTGCATATCTGAATTTAAAATACAGTTATTTAACAATCCACACTTCGCTTTTTCAAATTAGGAAAGCAGAAGCAGGCGTTCTGGAAATGTAATGAGCGATCGTTTTAAGAAAGTTCTTGAAGGATTCCGGAATGTAATTCTTGCAAGTCAGAAAGGGAAACTTCAGAAACATTTCAGGTTATGTTTGCATAAAAAATTGTGGTCCATGTTATGTTTAAAATAAATTCGGATAAGGAATAAACTTGTTCTACTTTTAAATTTAATAACCTGACCATCTACTTAACCAAAACGTTTACCGAAGCTGTTGTAATGATTTGTTTATATTTCGTTTTATTAAATATATAAATGACAAACCAGTTAATAGTGTTACAATCTAACCGCAAATATGACCGTATCAATATATTAATTACTTAAACTTATTACACGTTTCTTACTGGTTCTCAGTTGGTTGGAGAGTCTCCTACAACACGTTCGAAAACATGCATTAGTAAGGATACAGTTTGCCAACGATACCAGTAAGTCGAAAGAAGATGTGAAGCAAGCTTTTAAAAAGCTACAGCTATTCGACGCGGAGTCAACAAAGGTGCTTGTGCAGTGTTCGCTTTGAATTGGTTCATCATGTGAATGATTTTTAAATGATGAAGGTGTATGTAACCAATGCTGAAAGATACGCCTTTATGCTTGTATATAGTGCATATTAATATAGTTTTGCACGACACACTGTAATTGATGCGTCTGATTTTCTATTTGTTTGACAGATGAAAGCGGACCTTAAGCAGCTTGCAAGATCACGATGTACGCAAATGGTGGTGCTGCTAGAAACACACCTGAATCAAACGACTGTTCAAAGCGATATCAAGAGTAGATTCTTTAAGAATATCAACATGCCACTTTCCGCTCATAACATCGACGAAATTAGAGCCGAGGTGAAGAAGTATATACAGGGTCTCATATTAGAAGACATACAGAAGTGGGAACAAGACTCTAAACATTACCAACGCACGGTTAAAATGATAAACGAGGAATTTGAAAAGAAATTTCAGTCTATTCGAGAAGAGTTTGAAGACGTTGAACGACTTGTGCATATTGAGAACGAACCCGACAATGATTTCAAAGGTTTGTTCTGTCATAAGTGCTTTAATTGGCAAATAATAATATAATAAAAACATGATTAAACCATATTTTTAAGATTAGTAAAACTATTCATATTAATGATTGCATTAGATCTTGTTACCTTATGCCCATTTGATTTCGCATTAATGTATTAAGCGGTAAATTAGTTTTAAGCTACATTATTGCTTGTTTCCTTTTTTTATGTAATTTTATTTGATAACCGTTTTTTGCAATAGGTACTGATGAAACACCAGTCGATAACTCTTTGACAGCTGGTGAAAAGGCATTTATTGCGTTAACATCACCTATATGGATACCTCTTGGCATAGTAGCCTTCTTGGTTGCCATTCCGGTTGCTTTTGGATCAGCTGTAAATGATGAAAGGAAATTGAAAGAATTTCAAAAAGACAGATCACCGTTTATGGACAAGTGGTTGAAGGAATCTTTGAAAGTATTCTTGAAAAGGAAATCCATTGACAAAACTGTGCTTACAAATTATGTTTTCATCTTAACGAAACGAATAGATCAAATGAGTGCCCGTATTGTTTCAGAGTCAGTACAAGCAGACATGGTGCATTTGGAGTCAATTTTGAAGGACACGCGTGAATCAAACGAAATTGTTGAGGATTTTACGGATTTAAAGACCACCGTTCAAGATCATATTGCGTCATTGAGATTGTTCGAACTACAATGTCTTGCAAGCGATAAGGTTAACTGTGTTGACATAACTCGTGTTAAAGAAATCGGTACCGGACATTTCTCAGACGTTTATGCAGCTAAATATTTGCAGGAGGACGTAGCACTAAAAGTTATTAAAACATCGCCCGCTACGATGTTTACACATTTGGTCGAGTTAGAAATATTCAGGTATGAACAAATGATATCTGTAAATTTTGCCTATGCTGTGTTTAAGTAAAACATGTGGGCATACTATTAATTAAATTAATTTACTTTTAGTTTTACATTAAAAACGTTTCAATATTCTTTCGAACTAAGTGTATATTGTGGCGCCTTTGATTTAACTTAATATTCTACAACAAAATTACGGTCGTGGTTTAAACAACGCAGTCTAAAATATAGCGCTATCTATATTGATTGATCTTGGAAGGCTATAAAGGTAATTTATGCAATACATATGAGACTCATCACGATTTCAATTACATTAAAGATACAGAAAATAGAATACAAAAGGTATGGATGACTCGTCGAAATTCAATAATATTGAAAAAGGGTATAACTCTTCAAGTCAACCGTTAAATTACTATGTTACTATTACTATGAGATTATGTTCATCTTCTACAGGAGGTTACATCACGAGCACATTGTAAAATTCAAGGGAGTATGTTACACTGACATGTTGCCAGCTGTGGTTGGAGGCGGAAAGCGTGAGAAGCTGAGCAACTTCCGGTTGATGTTCCTGTTCGAACAATGCGACACCAACTTGGAAGATTATGTATTTAATAATCCCAATCTCCAGTGTGGGTAAGGTTTTTTTCCCAAGACATTTTATTACAAGACTGGACACAGATACATGTACAAATACATATGCAACACAACTAAAGTCATGTGTTATCTATATCATTAGTCACGGTAAGTAACCGCCGTAGAGATCATTACCAAGCTTTAGTTTCTTAATAGAATTATTTCTTACGCTTACTATATCTTGCATATAGGTTAATTTTTAATCTACACTGTGTGACTATCCAGGGTGCAGAATCAGTGGGGTTTTCAGGGGTTTACACACGGGCTGGACAGAATATAAACACACCGTTAAGATGCGAATTTCTTAAGTTATTGAAATTCATTTGCAAAGATTTTTAGTGCATAAAAATACAGGTTTTCTTGTAGTTTGTGCCGATATCTTAAGGTATTAGAATAACTCCTTCAATACGTCTGAAATCGGTGACAAAATTTAAGGTTGGGTGAAGCATTACCGTATAAATGAATGCAGTACACATAGAAGCAAATGATTTACAAGAACACATTTTTATACAATAACGTAATTATCATGTTTTTATAATTTCTATTAACAACATTAAAATCTGTCTTTTATGCACTAGTTGCAATTCTTAAGAAACAATGTTTTAAAAAGTTATGAAAAACAATCACGACTTACCGGTTCCCATAAAGCCACGTGATCCTGAACCCTGCTATGTTATATTCGTATATCTCCCTGTTATTGCAGAAGTGGTGTTAAAACTTGTTGATATTGGTCGGATCATTTTGATCGTTTAACAATTATCAAATGTTTGTCTTCGTTAAGAAATACACCACACAACTCCAGAGGTCAAGCATCCCAGTTCTTTGGCCGAACAGGACAGGCTGTTTGCTCTGCGATGTTGTTCATTCATGGGAGAGGCTATGCGCATAGAAAAATGCACCTGAGAGGCGTTTTGGTAAGACATCGCCGTTTAAATGCTATATACTCTCAAACGGATACATACATGGACATGTTGTTGAGGGATGTTTATTAAAGATGTAAGCGCATACAAAAGTGGTTTATTATTGTTTAAACAGGTTTACCACCTTACTTTATGCAACAAATCACTTTTTACACAGTTACAAAACGGAACAGTGAAGCTTTGCGGACCAACTTGTAAGCCGGATACGAACATAAATGATGGATCTAGAATTTTGGCTCCGGAAGTTATGGTACAAGGAAACATTGGTAAACACACGGATATATTCGATTTAGGAATACTGCTGTGGGAACTTTGGTATGGAAGGTAAGACAAATGCAGACACTCAACAGTTATATGTCTGTCAAAAGTGTTTATTGAAGAAAACGCAATTCTGTTTAAAGGAGCAAAACGTTCTATATATATATATATATATATATATATGTACATTTATATTTAAGAAAAATCCAGTCCTATAGCAATATAATATTTTAGAATACTTGTATCACGACGAATGACAATATATGTTTAAATTGTTTTAGCCTGAAATGAAGCAAATTATTTATAATCAAAGCATTGCAATCAAAAGGAAAGCCAATTTATTTTATGTATGTTTACCACTTATTATTGGCATGTCACGTAATCGGATGTACTTTAGTGAAGATAAAACAAGTCTCTGATGTCTAAAATATTTCTTTTATTTTACTCTATTCCCTAACACCAAAATTGTACTATAATAATTTCAAAGTCAAAGTAAATAACATAACGTGAATAATTCCTAAGAGAAAGCGAGGCCCCGTCTGCCTATTTTGAGGATTATTTATACTGATCCCGTTGTGTATTCGCTTAATTCGTGACCCACGCCTGTCAACAAGTAATGGACGTCAATGTGTGTATCTTGACGTATATAGACAGATGATGTATGATCCCTACAGATTTTACACCGCCTGTAATCGCGGGCCCCTATGTAATTTGACAAGCCAATTTGTGTTCACAGGTGTATTCACACCTGGAACACGCATCGGAACGTCAGTCCTCTCGCTTAACGTATTTACCAACCATTTATATGCATTTTACGAGTCACGAATCTTGCTTAATGGATTTACTAATTGCCTATATGCATTTTGCGAGTCACGACCCCCATGTTTTCTGTTAGTTACATCTCGCTGAAATATTTCTATTGACTTTTCATAAAGTAACATATTCATTATAACCCATTACATTACACATCTACATAATCAATTTCAAATTTCATTACACCCTACCCGAAGGTTCTATTTCCTAAATTAGTTTGTTTATACAACAATAACACGACAATAACAACACAATAATGTACAATGAGATAAATTCTATGATTATATATATTATATGTATACCCTACCCGAAAGTTCTATGACGTTACACAACTCACTCTTTCAAATGATTTTTTTCTATTATTATATATATTATATGTATACCCTACCCGAAGGTTCTATGAGATAAATTCTATTATTATATATATTATATGTACATTACGTTACACAACTCACTCTTTCAAATGAATTTTTTCTTATTTCATGATATGAAAAAATTACGATGATGTCAACAATTTAATCATGAGATCTGTACGAAGATAAAATACTGTATAACTCTGAACCGACGAGATTCTAAAAATATTTCCTGTTATGAAATAATGATTTTTTTTTTTTTTTTTTTTTTTTGTTTACCAAACTTGGTGATGTCTATTACTAAGTTTACGTCTTTTGCGTTCCAGTAGTATTTGTTTGTATCTCTGTATGTGTGGTAACTGATGTGATGCATGAATGAGGGCTATATCTGGTAATGTCAAATGTGTGAAACAAAATGTACATACACGTGTGTTGTTGAAAGTTCTGTATGATGTGCCACATGTTGGATGATATCTAAGTTTACAACAAGGTGTTTGTACTGCTGCTATACTATGTTTTGAACAGAACTTACATAAAAGTTTTGATAAAAATTGATAACGTCTTTGACGTTGGTGGCCTTGAGTGAAATATTGTTGGATGCGGTTATGCAATTGAGTGTTATCTGTTTGAGCGAATGTGGTGATTGACATGTTGCGTATTTTGTTTGGGATGGATGTTGAATATTTTAATCGACGGAATGTTTGTAGTGATTCTAAAGAGTCAATGCCGTAGTACGTGAATATTGCTTTGCAAATTTGGTAATTGAGAATGTGTTGTTCATTTGTTAAATGATTGAGCATCTGTTGATGAAGAAGAGGTATGTTGAAATACGTAATCAAGAAAATCAATGTATCCACTTGAATTTCGCCAGATCTCATCATATAAGTAAAAATTGAAACATTATGTTCTTGTTCAAGGGTGGACATTTGTTCAAACGTAGTTATAAAATAATGTATTTCTTCTAATTGAGTTTCTTCAATGGGTAAAGTAATGGAAACTGGCAATTGAAAATTAAATTCTTTGTAAAATCTAAAAAATGATTGAAAGAAAATCGAATTAGTGATCCAAAAAGTAATGTGTACAAAGAGGTCAACGAGGTACATGGTTAATAAATGAAATATATAGTTATAAAAATAAGGAAATGTTTATATCAGTTTCGTCAGTGGACAACACAGTTCTTGTATGTTGTTTTAGTGGACAATAAAGTTAGTGTAGCTGGGCGTCAGCGAACAATGTTGTTCTTGTAGAGTTGGCATCAGCGGTTGATGTAGGTCTTGTAGACTGGGTGATATTGGACGATGGAGCTCCTGCAGACTGGGTGTCGGCAGACGATAAAGTGGGTGATATTGGACGATGGAGCTCCTGCAGACTGGGTGTCGGCAGACGATAAAGTTTGTGAAGTTTGGTGTCAGTGAACGATGCTGGTCTTGTAGAGTTGGCGCCCGCGGATGATGGGTTTCTGGTAGATTGGGCGGCAGCGTCCGGTAGAGTTCTTGTAGTTGTTGGTTTGACTCTGCGGTAGAATAACTCGTGGAATCAAAATCATCGTTAGATACAGTTCATGGTGTTGACATTAGTCTTGGTAAATTATATACAATGTGGCAATTACACATATTTCAAACGTTCGTTGCAGAGTATACGAGTGTTCAACGCATCTTGGTTAACTATAGACAACATCCGAATAATACATGTTCCAAACATTCTTTGAAGATTATACGAGTGTTCAACACATATATACAGTCACAATAGATGAATACGGGTGATATATCGATCGATGTAGTAGTGCACTAAACAATTGTTCGTAGATTTTAGTTGTCAAGTATATCGTTCTGTTCATTATTGACGATAGTAGGTAATATCCAGTAAACAGCCCATGGTGCTGTTTATGGTTCACAACTTGGTTGTTGACAAGTTGTTATCGCCAAGGATCATCCTGGTGTCGTCGTCTGGAAGGATTTGTTACCCTCGTAGAGACGGGTATAGGGATGACAGTGTTCTCGGTCGTTGTGGGGGTGCTGAGGGCTTTTTGACCTCAGACACGAGAGGTTCGTGCGCCACATCACAGGAAGCCACGCCCACATAACCCGGGGGACTGATTTCTCCCAGGTGCATATCATCGTTGGCAGATCGGAATTGGGTAATTATGGGACGATTAGATCGGGTCATACGTTTACATTTACAGTAAATAAGGAGTGCTGCACCAGAACTCAGAGCGGTCGCTACACCTATGATAATGTAACCCCATAATGGGAAGTCACCTGATGTCGTGTCAATGTCATTTAATTGTCTGATACTCTGCAGTTTTGTTATTCAAGCTTCCATAGGTATTTCTCTGATGTTTGATAGTTCATGAGGCATTTCGGTTTTAGTGAAATTAACGAGAGAGGTATGGAATGGTTTCCAAATGGAAGAACCCTTAAAGGTAGGTATGTCGAGTTTGTCGGTCTGAAGCCGGGTTTGACTGGAGTTAATGTACCAGGCATTTAATGTAAAGTATTCATTGTATGCGCGACAGTTCATGGGTACATTAACAATGTCTATGGGAGCGATAGCGCGAGCGGATATTTTATTTTGGGAATGATCTTGACATATCGTCACGAGGCGTAGGTCTTGTCTAGAGACTATCGCCCAGTTACCAGATCCTAAATATTTGGCATCAGGTAAGACGGTGTTAGGGTGTATGATCACCTTGCAATAATCCTTTATGTGCTGAGTGTTGTTAATCATAATGGCTATGACGCATAATTTAGACATGTCTACTTGGTAGAATGGGGATTGTACGTCACATGTATGTCGCGCTTGACAAGTTTTTAGTTCGTTATTTGTCAATAGGCAGTAGTGATTTCGCGCTTGATCAATCAAGAAGCCCTTAGTTTCCAGTTCGTATCTAGCGGACATGTTATAGTGGATCTTATTGTCATTGATAGTTTCGTTAATGGGTGAGTAGGGCATATCGAAATTGAATACTTCATATACCTCGAAAGAAGCTCCTATCTCGAGGAGAGGGATGTCCATTGTAATGATAATAGTAGTAGGTGACATTACGACGGTCGTTGAGGTAGATTGGTAATAATGCCATAGGTCGGTCTTGGGATTAGCTGGTAGTTGTAAATTATTAGGCACTTTTGTCGCAATGTCTAATAGTACGTCTTTCAGGTGAATAGGTGAAATAAGAGATGGAAAAAGTTTGCCAGTGCTGAGCATATTAAGTTGTCCTTTAAAAGTTTCTAGATATAGTGATGCGTGGAAAACAGCCTGACGTAATTCATCAATCATGATCTTAAGGGAGTTGTAATTAACCGTATAATCTTGAACAGCATGGGTCATTGCCTGTAAACGTTCATGTGTGTGCATGATTTTGTCGTCAAGTTGTCTGAGGGTAGATATCAGAGTGTTAATGGAGTGGCGATTCTCAGTTATGTGTTGTTGGGTAACATTGAGAATAGATAAACTATTTTGTAACACATGGATAATAGTTTTCTGGCTTTCTTGAAGTCGATTAACGTGTGTTTGAATATTACGGATGTCAGAATCGTCAGCTGTGCCGAAAAGAAATTTAAAGAATCCGCCTAGGGGTAACAATGAGCGTTTCTGGGTATGACTGAGCGTTTTATAATCTAGATAGCTGTCAAGTACGTTGTCATGGTCAGAACGGATGTATTCGATTTCCGTATGGAGTTGTGCTAATGATTGTTCAAAGGCGTCTGTTTGTAAAAGTAGATCATTTCGTTTGAATTGGAACATCATGTCTTTCGTGGTATTTGTGATATCGTTTAGTCTTGTTTCAAGTTGGGTAAGAAATGTAGAGAAGACGTTGGTATCGAGAAGTAGGGCTATTTGCCAATGAGCTCTGGTCACAGACACTTCGTTAACTTTTTGAAATATAACATTTTCGTTAATCTCAAGTCCCCCGATCATGCGCAACGATAATATAAAAACAAATGATGGCAACATCATCTGAAATATTACAAAGAAGAAGTATATTATCCGATTTGGTTACTAACTAAATGCTATTTACATAACTTGAGGTCATTCAAACGTATAGACGTCAACGTTGCTTGTGTGGTCGTTACGGTAAATATTACATATGATCAGCTATTGCCTCTAGGCACGTGAAAATCACTTTCTTAATAGATTTATTAGATCTCTGACGTTGTCGTATGGATTTTCTTTTTTTGTGCTTAATAGCTTTTTCATCAATTTGCATGTTATTATCGGTCGAATCGGTGTCCGATTGACGTGGGGGCGGATATTGTTGTTCAGCCCTATCGTATTGATGTGTGTCAGATTCGCTAGAGTTTGACGCATTGTATTTGAATTGTTTTTTTCGTAAATGTTTTTGCAATTCTGCTAAGGGGATGTCTTCCTCCTCGTCAGAATTGTCCCGAATTTGACGAGTTTGCCTAGTTATGATAGGTAACCCTTGTATTGACTTACTTAAATCACTATCAGACTCACTAGTTTCGGCAAAAGCTAAATTTGCTTTCCTTATGGGGCGTCCCATATTAGTATTTGATATAGGCCACTCATTTATATTAGCATGTCTTATTTGGTCAGCATGGACTTTAATAGTTGAGTTGTCTAATTGATTCTTTATTATGTATGTTAACGGTGATTTTTGTTCGATAATACGATAATATGGTCTCCATTTACTGTCTAATTTATTTGTACGGTGTAAGTTCTTATAGTAAACGGGGTCATTAATCTCGAATTTAATGTCTTTTGTATTTTTATTCGCATATTCGGCTTGTTTATCTTTAGATTTTTGAATTTGTGCACACACCTTTTTAAATGATTTGTGTTGTTCTTCTAATATTATTTTATGATAATCTTCGCCGTGATATTTACGCCTAGGTTTTAACAAATTGTCTATTGGTAGGATGGGGTCTCTGTTAAATACTAAAAAGAAAGGCGAATGTTTTGATGTTTCTGAATGGGAAAATCGCATAGCTGCCAAAGACATGTTTAAATGTAAATCCCATTGTTGTACGTTTTCTTGTACGCGTTTTGATAGTATATTGTTCATAGTCGAGTGAGAGCGTTCATTTTTACCGTTAGCTTCTGGGTGATATGTGGACGTTTTGACATGTTGGATATTCAGGGATTTTAATGTTTCTGTAAACGCCGTACTAGTAAACTCTTTACCATTATCGGTAATTATCCTTATGGGACATGAATGACGACAATAAATCTCGTTTACTAACAGGTGTATTACGCTATCGGATGACTTATCCGGCGACGGAAAAGCCTCTATATATCCTGAAAATTGATCCACGAAACATATTATATATCTATTTCCGGAAAGCGTTGTTGGGTATGGTCCGCATATATCTATGGAAACGACCGAGAAAGGGAATGGTGGTATTGCGGTTTCTGATGATACGGGAGCTTTAATTGCTTTCAAGTTTCTAGTTTGACAGACAATACATTTCGACACGTAATCATGCAATTCTTTGAACATTTTAGGCCAATAATATTTCTCTTTTATGGTATGAAAAAGTCTTTGAGAACCACCGTGTCCATTTTCGTCATGATATTGATTAATAATTAAACCTGTCAGGTGTTTAGGTACAAAAAGCCTAAAGGTAGGTTCTTCATCGACGCTCGATATATAGTATAATATCTCATCAACCATAATGAATTTTCCATCTTCGTGTTTGTTTAGTTTCCCTAATTTTAATCTCGTTTTAATCTCAGATATGTGTGGGTCTTTTCCTTGTTCAATTTCCATGTTACAATCGTTTATTTTATCGGGTTCGATTGTCTCGTTATTCATAACCGTTTGTGGGATCGTGCTAGTATCAATTACTTGTCTGTGATCGATATGCGTAGAGTCAATTACATTAATTTCGCGCGCCTGGTTTTGTCTATTTATTTCCGAACTAATCGTATAATGTTTATCGTTAATATCTAATTCTATTTCCGTTTGTTCGTCTCGGTCATTCGTTATTTTGGTATTCGGTGGTCGGCTTAGAAAGTCGGCAATTATGTTCTTTTTTCCCGATATATACTCAATTTTGCAATTGTAACCTGCTATACTTAAGGCCCATAATTGTACTTTCTTGTTTTGCATCGGAGATTCAAGAAGGAATTTTAACGGGCGATGATCCGTTTTGATAACAAATTCGGCGTTGTGTAAATAATGGTGTAATTTATTTAGACTGTAAAATATGCTGTAACATTCTTTCTCAATAGTACTATATTTACATTGCGTTGGGTTTAATCGGTGTGATAGAAAGAATATCGGTTTTTCCCCTACATAATCTCCGGTTTCATTATCCCCGCATTTTTGAGTTAAACAAGATCCAATGCATTTATCTGAAGCATCTGTATACAGAATATAACCTTTATTCGGGTCCGGATAGGAAAGGTAAGGAATTTGCGTGAACGAGTCTTTTAATTGTAAGAAACTATCTTCACATTGTTTTGACCATGTAAATGGGACATTCTTTCTCGTGAGATTAATGAGAGGCTCTACTACTTCTGAATACGACGGACAGAATCTCCTATAAAATCCCGCTGCACCTAAGATAGATCGTACATCGCGTACGCACTTTGGTCTAGGGAATTGTCGGATCGCTTCTACTTTTAACGGATCTGGTCTTATACCGTTTTCATCTATAATGAAGCCTAGGTATCTAGTCTCCCTTTGTAAGAATTGACATTTTGATAGTTTAAGCTTTAGGTTATGCTTACTGAGACTTTGCAGTACTGTATCTACGTGTGATAAATGAGATTGTAAGTCAGGTGAAAATATTAGAATATCATCCAAATATGCTACGGCGAATCCTTCACAACCCTTAAGTACTTTATTAGCTAATTCTTGAAATATCGATCCCGCCCCAGACGCACCGAATGGCATAACGTTAAAGTGAAATAGACCCCTAAACCCTGAAGCAAAAGCCGTTTTTTCTCTGTCTTCTTCTTTTATAGGTATTTGCCAATAACCCGATATTAAATCTAAACTGGTGAAATATTTACTTTTCCCTAATAACGCCAATATATCATCGATTAATGGTAATGGATATGCAATTGGTTTTGTAATTTTGTTAAGCTGTCTGAAATCGACGCAAAATCTTTTCTCTTCTTTATGATCTTTATTTGAATCAAGGTTATTTTTCTTTTTGTCTACTAAAACAATAGGGAAACTCCACGGACTTCGCGACGGGCTTATTATGTTTGCCGCTAACATTTCGTCAATAGCTTTATCTATGAATACCTTATTGTTTAATGGTGTTCGATACGGTCTTAATTTAATGGGAGGATGGTCCCCTGTATCGATGTTAAATTCCATTGCTGTAGTTTGTGTTAGTTCTAAATTATTTCTTGCGAAGAGAGTTCTGTGTTTTAAGAGTATTGGAAGAATATTTTCTTTTTGATCTCCAGCGACATGTAAATCTGATAGAATCTCATCTTTAGACAAACCTGATTTGGGTGTATTGTTTTTGATAACGCTTTCGATAGAACATATTTCATTATCTTGGATAGATTGAAGTTGGCCTATGGGACAATTACGTCTTAGTCTAATCGTTTTATGGGTATTGTTTATAATTAGAATAGGGAATTTACGATCACGCGTTGTCTTGACTACTGAGTTAACGATTGTTAAACCGGGTTCGTTATCAAAGAAAGAATTACTTATTCCAGTAAAGTCATAATTTTGATTTGAGCGTAAGCTGTTTTTTTTCGTCCTAGCAAGGAGTCTATATGCAGTTTGTGGTTTAAGAACGGTATGCCTAGTTAGCCTCGCTATTACCGAAAGGTGTACATCTTCTTCCAGAGGTACATAACAATCTTTTATTCTTAAACATCCTAGATCAAAGTATACACGGACACCGTTGTCTTGTAAAAAATCTCTCCCTAGTATTACGTTCCTATTAATGTTTTCAACGACAAAAAATGTATGTTCAATATATATACTCCCTATTTTAAATTTTAATTTTACATTCCCGCGAATGTATAGCGAGTTACCATCGACCGCTTTTAGATTAATTTTTTGTCATTTTAAGTGGTGGTTTGTGTTTTAATAGATCATAAGCTCTTTTACTAATTACAGAAAGTTCTGCACCAGAATCTATCAAGCTCCTAAATTTACAATTTCCTATTGAAATGAGGCAAGAATTTGGGTTTCCACACAAAGCAATATTATACGTCTTTACGTTTCCGTCGTTACCATAGACCCCTTTTTGGTACGACGTTCCTAGTTTTTTTGATTAAGGTATGGTTTTCTTTGAGTACATTCTCTACTGAAGTGTCCCAATTTTCCACAATTCCAACAGTCTATTTTGTCTTTCCAATTTTTGTCATATTCGTTCTTACGTGCGTAATTGTTTTGACCTACCGCGTATGCATTTATTTCGTTTTTCCTACGTCTACAGTCTTGTATAACATGACCCTGTCTCTTGCAATACCTGCAAGTGTTTGATGGTCTCAAATGATCGATTTCCATGGGAACAGGTCTATTAAGTGGTGTTTGAACTTGATTATGACTCAAATGTGACCTTAATTCGAATCTTGCTCTTACATTTTGTTCGGCTAATGCGGAATTGACTGCTAACGCTAAAGTAGTTGGATTTTCTCGCATTAATTTAAGGCGTAAATAATCATGTCTCAGGCCGTCAATGAAAGTTCCAATTAACTGACTTTCGATCATCTCGAGGTTATCCTCAACATTTTCATACGCTTCACTAGATAAAGACAGAAGTCGTTCCGCGAATAATTGGACATTTTCGTCGGGTTTTTGTTTGAGTGTTTTTAAGAGAGCGAGAGCATAATGAGGGTCCTGGATTTCTGCGAATCTTATCTTAAGTTCATTTTTTAAGGTTGCCCATGTCTCATCAGGAAAATCAGTCAAATACCTCTGAATGTAATCGCTAACAAGTCCCCTACTAGATTGGTAAGCTACTAACTTCAATTGATCCCCCGCCAAACGTGAAAGTACCCCATATTTCTCTATGTTTTTGATCCAATTTTTGTATTCTTTAGGATTTCCGTCATAAGTTTGAATTACTTGTGAGACGCTTTGAGTTCCGATAGCATTTGTTACTCCTCTAATTTGTTCGCTTAAATTTTGAAAGAATTGTGGAATCGCTTGATCTGCCATCTTAGATAATTAACCATAGGAAAATAAGTCAGTCACTCACCGAATATTTGCCCGTTCGTTGTGGAGGTCCGGCACGTCTTCTTCCCTCTGGCCCGTGAAAGAAGTGGTACTTCTGGTTGATCCTCTGGTCACCGCGCACCAGTTAAACACGTGTCACGTAATCGGATGTACTTTAGTGAAGATAAAACAAGTCTCTGATGTCTAAAATATTTCTTTTATTTTACTCTATTCCCTAACACCAAAATTGTACTATAATAATTTCAAAGTCAAAGTAAATAACATAACGTGAATAATTCCTAAGAGAAAGCGAGGCCCCGTCTGCCTATTTTGAGGATTATTTATACTGATCCCGTTGTGTATTCGCTTAATTCGTGACCTACGCCTGTCAACAAGTAATGGACGTCAATGTGTGTATCTTGACGTATATAGACAGATGATGTATGATCCCTACAGATTTTACACCGCCTGTAATCGCGGGCCCCTATGTAATTTGACAAGCCAATTTGTGTTCACAGGTGTATTCACACCTGGAACACGCATCGGAACGTCAGTCCTCTCGCTTAACGTATTTACCAACCATTTATATGCATTTTACGAGTCACGAATCTTGCTTAATGGATTTACTAATTGCCTATATGCATTTTGCGAGTCACGACCCCCATGTTTTCTGTTAGTTACATCTCGCTGAAATATTTCTATTGACTTTTCATAAAGTAACATATTCATTATAACCCATTACATTACACATCTACATAATCAATTTCAAATTTCATTACACCCTACCCGAAGGTTCTATTTCCTAAATTAGTTTGTTTATACAACAATAACACGACAATAACAACACAATAATGTACAATGAGATAAATTCTATGATTATATATATTATATGTATACCCTACCCGAAAGTTCTATGACGTTACACAACTCACTCTTTCAAATGATTGTTTTCTATTATTATATATATTATATGTATACCCTACCCGAAGGTTCTATGAGATAAATTCTATTATTATATATATTATATGTACATTACGTTACAGGCACTAGCACTTGGCACTCATACTAGTGCTTGTCCGTGAAAACGTTTGCTTACTGTGAACATGTTTTAACACAGAAATGCGCTGTGTGTTTTAATTAACGACTTTTTCGAATGTAGAAAATGTTTTAAATGTATACCAGCAAGGGAAATATAAGGTGATAAGTATATGCAATATTTCATGTGCCTAAAACGAGGTCGTTGTTTTGCGAACCGCAAACCTTTATCAAATATGTATTTGAATAGTCATTCTTTTACTTGTATTCGTCCTTTTATCTTAGACGGGCCGCGATAGATTTGAAAAAGATTCGATCTATAACCTGCAGACAGCATCCTGATTGCAATGCCAAGCACGCAATGCCGGAGGGTCTGGCACGTGTTGTAGAGAACTGTTGGGCGCTAAACCCAGAGGATAGACCTGGTGCCGGTCTGCTGTTGCAAGAAGTGTATTCGATTATGTAACAATAGATGCTTTAAAGCTGTTATTGATGGTTTTATGTACCGAATTGATGCGTTACAACAACAACGGATACAAACGTATATATTTTAGGTTTGTCGTTTGAAACAACATACCTCAATACTGGTCTCGGATTGATACTTTGACACTAAATACCAAAACTACATTTTTAGTTGAAATGTGTTGATGTTATTATTAAAAGCGGCTTATGGGCACATATCAGACTGTGTGTTTTATTATGTGTTTATGTTTGTTTGACGCGTAAATGTACATCTTTTGGATAAGGCTACACTAGGGGTTTAACTATATGAAGTTGATTACAATGCTTAACGTTTAAAGTATAGACTGTATATACATTAATATTTTTATACTGAAGAGTATAAGTTAATTTAAGATAACATCAATAATGCAAAAGACCTACAAAACAATACTACATATACAGCGTTTACAAAAAAGATTCGTATGAACGTACATTTTGTTGAACATATAAGAATGATTATGCAGAATTTTTTAATGTCGTGTTTCTGTGCAAGTGTACATGACCAATAACGACAAAATACCAGCATAGAAATAAGAAAGAAACACGTAATACTCTTTTCGCTACATTGAATCTGTGCACTTTGTTTTCTTTTTAAGAGAACACTTAAACAAATACATACGTGTACTGGTTTATAACAAGTCTGAACAAGATATGTGTCAATCGGGCACATTGCCCCCTGTTTCCAATTCCGTATCATTACTCCACATACGTACAAGATATGTGGCTTAATTGTTAGAACTACGTGTTGTTTTATGATAAATTCATTCTCTGAAGTAACGGCGATAAATGACATGCGTGTGTTTTGTAATTAATATGGGCTGAACAAGAGGTCGAGCAGGCCTTTCAATCGGTTTAATCTGTCAATACTTTTCATTAATTGTTCCAATGAATCGTCTTGTTCACTTGTATGCTTAATTTTGATGTGTATGTATTGTTATGAATTGTATATGCAACATATCACATTACATAAATACCCGACTGGAGGAAGGTATAAGATTTGTTCAATAATCCATATATTTTTAACTCTACATATGTTTTCATATTTGATCTTTGCATCTTGCATAATATATCTTGGTCACGTTACCGTACATAATTTACATCAACATGGAAACTCATATTCAAGCATAGTACAAAATTTGTATTTACTTTAATATAATAAAACATGAATGTGTTTTGCCCATGTTTCTCTTATATATAATCGATATGCTAAAATGCATCGGCATTTAATAATCATACAATAAAACTTAATCAGATGCTGTTTTGACAGTTTTCAGAAATGTTATTGACAATTATCCACTATATTCATGTTATCCTGTCGAATCGTGTTAAATATTTTTATAAAGTATATTTTTCTTGAGTCCTGTTTTGGCCGCCAGTTTGTTTAACTAAAATGGTATTCATCTGCAATGTCACGTGAATTACTACAAAGAGTTACAATATCTTTCTTTCCTATGCAAGCGATTATCACTGAAACTACTCGTTTGAATTCTTAATGGAGGCTTGACATTCTTAGAGAAATATTTGAGAGTTTTAAGTGAGACATCACTATATCTTTCCTATTCAAACGATATATTACATTATTTGTACACTACTAAACCTGAATATTGAATTGTATGTTGCAAATAATGCAAATATTGCAAATATTGCTTAATGCAAACTATTTTGTGTATTTAAAAGAAATGTGTTTTTGTTAAAATTAGGATAATTTTTAAACACGTACGCAACCACAAATCATGTAGGCGATTTTGTTACATTTGTAGACCAATTTCTTTTCCATTACTATTGTTTTTCAGAGCATCGTTATAAACAACCCTTAATATACTATTACTACTATCTTTCATTTTAAACCAGTGTTTTTTTTTCGGATGTGTATGTTGATATAAAGTGAATATCAGCCCAGTGCCACATAAACTGCAGCACAAAACGCATTGATTACTCTTTGTATTGTTTTACAAAATTAAAGGTAAATTCTTTCTTGTTCCTTTGATTTCGTATCTCCCCAAACATCGCAAGAATTTTTCAGCATTGTTGTTACAAATGCATCGAATAGTTGACAACATTTTTGACTAAAGATCAAAGACGGCGATTTTGCAAAATAGAACATTGAAGGATTTTAAGGCCTTTTCATTAAGACGTTCAATGCTGTTCACAAACTTTCCAGTGTAATTGAAAGCAGCACGTATATAGTTGAAATCACGAACTACTTCTATTGTTGACTATTATAGGTCAATGTTTGATTTGCTAAGAACGCCCAACGTTTTCAGAAAACCATGTTTTGTTCATGTTGTATTTACTGTCAGACAATATGTACAACCATATGAAAATAAAAGATCTAATTATCGCTGAGGTTCTTTAGAAGTTTTACCTTTTATACAACAAAAGCAAAGTCAAATCATATATGGATAAGCATGCATCCAGGCTACACTGTAAATAAAGCTCAAAAGAGCTTACACCACAACCCCTTGTTGTAAACCAATAAAAAACTGAACTATTCAGAATAAGAAGAGCATACCTTACCACAAGATTTGACTTTTGGGTAAATGTCTTTAACAATTCTAATAAATTTTTATGTAGTATTGCACTTTGGTTAAACATGTTTAAAACTGTTATTGATAATTCTATCGATAACTGTTTTAAACATTTTTAATGAAAGTGCAATGCTATACTTAAAATAAAAATATGTCATCGTGTCCAAGTGTATGAAATAGAGCCTCATATTTTAATTGAGCAATTTCTGAACAAGATAATATAAAATAAAAATTTGGTTCGGATTTAGAACGCCCTTTACAAAATCCGAATTGCGCGCCCGAAATATTGTTTTGTCCGTACAGAACTTTTCATTGCGTTTATTTAGGACTGTCATAAATAGCTCAGACAAACAAGTGTAATACCACGATAATTATAAACGTCGATTTTGTCGCTTTTTTGTAATGGTAATATAAAGCCTTCCATAAAGCTTCTTGGGTAGTACTCTGAATTTAACATCATGTTTAAATATTGCATAAATGACTAGAAAGAACACCGAAAACCTTCTATAAAATACTCCTGTAAGCTTTATGACGCTCGAGCGATTTAACTGCACTCTGTTTTGGCCTGGGGCGTAGCTCCAAGGCCATAGTAATGATACTAATTTCTGAGCCTATCCGAATTGGCTGGCTGTCAAAAACCAAATTCCCCAAAATCCGATTTATCACTTATTTCGTGCACAATAAGAGTAGTTATTCGCAGATCTCAATAATCCGCCTTGTAAATACAAAACATCACTATATAACATGACAGTGTCATAAAAAAGGTAAAACATATTATTGGGGCAAAATTGCTTAGCATTGGCTACGACATAGTTTTTATTGTTTACATATTCATGCGATAATAAGTTCCTCACTTGACGGATTAGGCCGGAACGATACGAGTGTTTACGGAGAAAGTAAGAAGAATTTTTTTTGATACATTTTTTGAAGACTTATATTTGGTATTTATACACATATTTTAAAATATTGTTGATTTATTTTGCGTTAACAAGACATTTTAGAAAAAAAGTAAATATTAAACAAATATTCATTCTCGGAAATAGACCAAATAACCGGAAATGGTATTTCATTGCGCAGATCGAGCGTGAAAAGTTCTACGTGAGACAAAGTACACAATATGTACACCGTTCTTTATCAGGGTAAGTGGATTTTCGTTTGTATACACATTACAAAGGAAGTATGAGTGTTTTTCAGATCTGTTTATTATGTAATAAAAAGCTATTTTATGCTATTGAAAGTGATTTATTTGACGCCAACAATAACAGTTTTTTTTGCGGCCATGTTGTTTTTTTGTTGTATGTCTTTACCGCCTATGTAGACGAACCTCTACCAGATCTGTAGAGCTGAACAAAAGGTTATCGTTCCCACCACCAGTATCGCGTAGTCCTCCACCGTATATGTACACTGTTGCATAAACACAACTATTGTCTTTTCTTGCAGTCGCTGAGCTTGTGTACTCAACCGCTAGGGTCAATCCGTATACATTCGGACAAAGGGAGAAATTCGGACAATACTTCTTCCCAAGCACACTAAATCTAGCCCCAGGCCTTCAGTGCCTTCATCGCTTTGATTCTTGAGGGTAATCAGCTGGTCTAGTTAAGTATTACATACCGATAAACTATTAAATGTCTACAAAATATTATGTTTTTTTACTGTAACAGTTGAATTAATTATTAATTAAATTGGCGAAGTATAATTTAAAAGTATCAAAAGAAATGACAGCATTGTCGGGATTCGATTTACTTTTACAATAATATTACCGAAGTTTGTGTTTATATCTTTTCAGATGATACATTTCTTTTTTTGTTAAATATAGAAAATCGCCCAACGTTTTATTAATAGGTTCCCGACAAAATATATCAATATTTCGGACAATATTGTCAAAACGCGGTAACCAACCAATACTGCCTGACCGGAAGAACTTTGAGTGTTTTTATCGTTTGATTTACATTTAATTGTAATTTCGTAATTTAGATTATATTTTTTATCAGATTTCTGGCCAGTTATTAAACAAACAACGGTTCGTGGTCACTGCATTAATTAAATTGTTTAATAGTAAAATTATTGTGTAGAATGCCTTTCATTCATCAATTACAGTATAACCGTTATTCGAACGAAACGTGTAGTTACTAGAATTATAAATACGACCATTCGCAATACATAGGAACGTAGATTTTCTAAGATTTATCAATGTCATACCGTTATTACTTTGAATATTATTACCCGAGGCCCGTATGGGGATCAGAGTCATAGTCAGGGTCATCAAATGAATTGGTATTATGCACCGTCTTTTTTCATTTCTTTTGAAAAAAATACTTTCAAATTTCATTCTTGTCATGGCTTGAATATAACTTTTAAATCCACTTTTCCAGTCAAGCAAGTGCCATCAAATTGCACTTGTCCTTACCAAAAAATTACTTGTTCTGAAATTAAAATGTACCTAAATATATTTGTTTTCAGTAAATAAAAAAATATACATGGTAGCAGACCACGTCTAGAAGAGTGTTTTCTTATGTTGTCGCTAATAAGTTTACTGCCCAATAGTTTAACAAAAAATACGACTAGAACTGCGTAATGAGGTTTAACTTCAGACACTATTTAAAAATAAATGTGCCGTTAATGAACGGAAAAGAAAGTGACGTTGTAAAATAAAATATATGGGAGCTAACGACAATAGCGTTTTTAATTGAACTTTGCAATTTATCTCCCTTGCTAACAATACGGTTTAGAGTATAACTAAGTATTTTGCAAAGTAGTTTGCAATTTACTGTTTAAATTTCAACAGCATTATAAGTAAATTCCATAAAAAATGCAAGCTTGTTTAAAGCTATTTCCTGGCTAGTCTGTAATGGATATAGATGACATTGAGAACTGTTTCTATCTTACTTTTTTTCATTTGTTCGGTCGTACTAGACGATTATTGGTTTACTTGTGCGGACAAAAACAACGACTAGAACTGCGTAATGAATTTTGACTCGTACTTTATTATACAACACAATGTGACGTGAATAAACCGAAAGCGAAAATGACATTGTATAGAAAATATAGGACAGCTAAAATCTATTGGAACTGACGACAACATCGTGTTTGATTCAACTATGTGATTTATTTCCCCTCTAACAATACGGTTTGATTTATCTCTCTTGCTAACGGTTTAGATTATAAGTAAGTATTTTGCAAAGAAGTTTCAATTTACTGTTTAAATGTCTGCATCGTTGTAATTAAATTCCATAAACATCACAAGATTGTTTAAACCTATTTCCTGGCTAGTTTGTAAACTTTAAGGAAAGAGATGACTTCGAAAATTGATTCTTCGGACTAGAAGATTATTGGTTTATTTGTCAGGACAAACATTTTATTTCTCCCACACAATCAGACAACTGTTTATGAAAATAAATGGTAGTAAATCAAGACTAATGTAGCTATATATTTGTGTAAACATGAATTATATATGCGTGAATGAAAAAGGGGTAACACTTGGAGTAAAGTCAACTAAAGCACACACGTGTGTTAAAGAGAACCCTTGTTTGTCAACAAATCGGCCATACCCATGACGAAGTTGATAATTTTATATGTTGCAGTAACTTATTAAACATTTCTTATGCATATTCAACTTTCAGCATTTGCTTAAAAGTATAATAATTTACATGGAATACATCATTGCAAACGATAGCAATCGGGCCCGAAATAGCTCATATTGCTCAGTTCATATTGCTGAGCAAAGCGATGACATTCAGAATTACCCAGTTTTACTGCATTAAAGTTCAACTGTGCAAACAAATGATTTATATATGGCAATAATGAAAAGTTCATAATAATCTCACAGTGGAAAAAAAGTTTACATGACTTCTGCCAAGATCAGGAAAGAATTACTTCTCTAAAACTTGAACTTCTAAACACGTTTTCCATAATAAAAAGACCGAGAATTATTACCAGACGAATAAGCCGACTTTTCACAATTTTGTTTTATTTTTGTTTCCTAGTAAGAAAAGTAAAACTTTGAAAAAAAAGTTTGCCGGTCGGGGTATTCGAACCCGAGACCTTCAAATGGCTGACGCTCTACATGTTCTCATAAGAGCCCATTAATAATCTCGTATGGAATCAGTATGTTTCACACACGTTCACGGTAAATTGTCTGTAGTGAAAACCATTTAAGAGCAAGATGTGTTTGTGAAACACAATATCCCCCATATATTTGACCTTTGACCATGAAGGATGACCTTGATATTGACCTTTAAGCACTCATAATGTGCAACTCTATGAGATACACATGCATGTCAAATATCAAGTTGCTATCTTCAATATTGCAAAAGTTAAGATCAATGTTAAAGTTTGACGCAAACAAACCAACAAACCATCACACAGATAGGGCAAAAGACTAGTATAGTTATAGTATAGACTGGGGGACATTAAAATGTGGCAAAATAACGCATAGTATATTGCAAGTGTAATACATTCAAACATATTTTTAAAATACTATATTCTCGTCAACCTAATGACAAGTAAATATTTAAGCTGCCTGTCTTTTGATAATGACAATTTACTGTAGGTAAACTTACAAGTATTAAGCTTGTCGATACAATCGATACAAAAGAATCTAACATGCAACGCCGGCAAATAATTCGCGCGGGTTAGTTATGAATTATTATCAATACTTCATGCTGGTAAAAGCAGAATGAACGTAATGCTGTTTATTTCAATATCAGTTGATACATTTTTGATTACATTATACGAACAAAGGCAGTTTGTATGTACTGGTTTTCAGATTGAAACTTCATTATTCACCAAAGCTGGTCGTTAATTACGATGTATCGATAGCAAATAATCTTTTGTGCGTGGTTGTATTGAAAAGCACATGCATGGCTTAACTTGCAAGCAATATGATACGCACTGCAAAATGTTCAAAATAGTGTGATGTTCGGTTTGTGTGTGTGATATAAGAACATGAACGATATTTGTTCATAAACTCATCACATGGGCGTGTTATTGCATTGTAATGAATTATAGTACATCATTATAAAACCAACTATTGTTTGTGAAATAAATACTTAATGAAAATAATGGCAACTTCTGGAAAATCATTTGGAAAACTTCTTGGCAAATTCCTACGGAAAAAGCCTAAAAAAGAAAAGCAAAAACATGCAGTCAGCGAAGAAGAAGAACTGAACATGGGAAGCGACTCAGTTTATGATGACGACCTACCTGTTGACCAAGACCCACTTTCTGTGATTGTAAGTAGTTCATAAACAATGCTTGCATTACTGTTTAACATATTGTAAGTAGTTCATAAACAATGCTTGCATTACTGTTTAACATATTGTAAGTAGTTCATAAACAATGCTTGCATTTCTGTTTAACATTACATTTGTAAGTAGTTCATAAACAATGCTTGCATTACTGTTTAACATATTGTAAGTAGTTCATAAACAATGCTTGCAATATTGTTAGTAGTTCATAAACAATGCTTGCATTACTTTTTAACATATTGTAAGTAGTTCATAAATAATGCTTGCATTACTGTTTAACATATTGTAAGTAATTCATAAGCAATACTTGCATTACTGTTTAACATTACATTTGTAAGTATCGCATCGTATATAATCTTCAATAAAAAAATGTAAATACAGATAATACATGATAGCTTTAGAACAAATAATATGTCATCGCTATAAAACCTATCTGCGAGAATTATAAAATTACCAAATGTTGTATAACATCAAGAAAAAAAACGTGTTCAAAGTTAGCAATTAACATTTATCTATCACAGAAATAAGAACAATATGTTATTTCAATCTTTGCAATACTGTCATGACAAATTATTTTTTACACTTTTTAAAATATTTAAAACAATATTAACTTTGAATAAATCTACTGTCACTAATTATATGGGAAGTAATTCATTTTATAAGGATTTTCCACATTGGACTTTTTATTTAGCCCATATTCGACATGAGCGATGTCTTCGTAATTGATCGCCAAGCAAAAGCAAGCTTATCGAAAGTATATGAACATGTTAAATATATGGTTAATGAGCTTCCTAAAGAAATGTGCACCTTGTTATCAAGATTATATGACGACGTCGATTCGAAGCTAAACAATCAGCTCAGCGCACTTTCAGAAAAATGCACAATAGTTGTTGCAGGTAAGGTAGACATGGTTATGTTCATGTTTTATTAAGAATGACACGTATATCTACCATAACTTATCAAATTTATCAAGTTACCAAATAATTTATTTGCATTCCACTGATGGTATTTCTGTTATAACCGTTGGCTCCTGAGGTCTTTAGAAAAGTAGGAGACGATGTTTAATTAATAAGTGGTATATTTCGGAATCTCTATACTTTTAAAAGATTCATATTAGACCGTAAAAGTATGGTTTAAATAAGTATAGAACAGTCAAATATTTTCTGTTGGTCCTGTTTTCAGGCAAATCAAACCCAGGTATGAACAGTTTTATGAAAACTATACTGGGAAGCGATGTAATTCCTAACCCGCATGTACTTTCGCCAGGAACTACCTGTTGTGTGCATTCAATACCGTCGGACGTGGAGGAATATTTTGTGATTCAAATGGAGAATGGACCGAGCGAGAGACATTCTTATCCTAAAGATTCGGACACGTTTCAAGGCCTATTGTGTGACATAATGCAGGGGAAAACATCACATCAAATTGATTTGTATTGCAATTTGCCAGCTTTTGGAAACGTAGTAATTTTTTTCTCTTTATTTTATACATTCCGTGGTTACGTTATTTATTAAAAAATGTATTAAACGATTGCATACTTATCTAAACAAACCTATACGTCTTCTCACTTTTCAGGAGAATGTTACCATACTGAGAATTGATGGAGAAGAAAACGTATTACAAACGCAAATGGTAGAATGGGTCGGCGATACGTTGATCCTAATTTATGTAGTAGACAGTGCAAGTTTTGATGATGCCTACTACTGTAAGGTATATTGGATTCAACAATCTCTGTCAACTGTCAAATGTATTAATTGTCTGGGTGCTGTTTTAATGTTTGATGTCTGTACATCAAGGTTTGTGAGCTTCTTCCGCGCCCGAGACTGCATCATGTTAGGACAGGGAGTTTGTAACAGCACCCCTTCCTAAGTAAGTAACTCGCATGCGCCGGGAGTAAGAATTGACCCGGGTCGCCGAATGGGAAACGCTTCTTACAACGTCGGTATTAACAGGGATATCAAATAATTTGCGTTAAGCAATAAATTAAATACTCGTTTAAATTGTATTATGTAATGACCATTTAGCATGTCAAAAGAATAACATTTTTTCAGAATTTCTACAGTTAGTCGACGAAAAAGTGAATTCTCAAAACGTTTTATTACTATTACGGTTTATTAAATTCCATTTATTCCAGTTAATGCAATTGTGCAAACAGTTTCTGTCAGAAACACGAGCAAGCGCTTTAAAAAGCATCGATCCAAACCGTATGATTTTTGTGTTAAATAATTGGGACCTTGTCGAGGAAAAAGAACGCTCCGATACTGGTGAAGAGTATAAAATATGGAAAGAGATTGTTACGAAGATACAGACATATTTCCCGGAAATTTCGGATGATGATCAGATGTTCAAGCTAAGTACCACTGAGGCAAGTTACATGAATGTACATTTAGATATAGACAATATACTGTTGTAATTACAGCATTTAAATTACTTAAGCATGTCTTCAACAAATTATTCAAAAACAATGCAAGTCCATTAGTGCCTATTGACAAAGTTCTACTTATATTTGTACATGTATGTGTAACGTTTGTTACAAAAAAAAAACATTAAGTTATGTCTCGATGTGTGATTTTAACGCGATTATGGATATTAGCCCAGCCAAGGCAGACGTTCGAAAAATGTGATGATCGATCGATTGAAGAAAATTCACGAAGGCCTGCGGAAATCAGTAATCGTGTGTCAGAGAAGACAACTGCAAGAACATTACAGGTTATGTATAATATAATGGTGTCGTTGTTTGCGAAAAAGGGTTTAATGCATGTGCGTTTAGTGTCGTCCCAGATTACCATGTGCAGTCCGCACTGGCTAATCAGGTACGCCACTTTCCGCCTAAACTTGAGTTTTGCTTAGTGGAGTCTTTCTTTTAAACGAAAAATATTATTAAAGCGACTCATTGTAATTTGATGCGTTTGACAATCACATGTTTAACACATAAAAATATCGATTGTTGAAGTCTAGTTTAAATGATTGAATATTGAACACAACAACATGTTCTTTATATTGAACTGATTATATAATACATGAAGAAAAAAGTATTATGTTTATACACAAGTAAAAATAATGATACTAATATTATTTAAATCATTTATTTTTTTAAATGTGTATACATGTTTATACATTGACCTATGTTTTCAGTTGGTTGGACGGCCTGTTACAACACGTTCGAAAACATGCTTTAGTAAGAATACAGTTTGCTAACGATGCAAAAAGATCCAACGACGATGTGAAGCTAGCATTTGGAAAACTACAATGCTACACCGCAGAGTTAACAAAGGTACTCAAACAGTGTATTTTCGCCAAACTTCTTCGTCGTGCTTATGTTTCCCAAAATAATATATAGGGTATATGTGCGTGATTCTATAAGAAGAATTGTTGTATTTTATTTGTATTTAGGCATATATTCTTGAAAGGAATATTAAAACGCCAGATAAATTATCAGGAGAGAACTTTTTTTATTTAGACAAGAAACGTTTCATTGCTTGCGTTTGTTTTTATTCTGACAGATAAAAAAAGACCTAAAGAAGCGTGTTCACTCTCAATGTACGGAGATGGCGATGAAGCTAACGCAGCATTTGAATCAAAGTAGCGTCAAAAGTGATATTAAGAGTAGATTCTATGCTAATAAAGAGTTGCGACGTCCAGAGTATGATATAGACACTACCAAAGCCGGTGTAAAGAGTCATATACTTCAACTGATTATGACAGAAATACAGAAATGGGAGCAGAACTCTAAACGTTACCAATTCATTGCGACAATGATAAATGAGGTATTTGAAAAGAAATTTCAATCCCTGCGACGAGAATTTGGAGACGTTGAACAACTAGTTAAGATCGAGATCGAACCAGACGAAAAAGCAAAAGGTACGAGTTAATTTTACTGCAACATCTATACTTAATGATGGATCATAATTTAAACGTTTATAGACACACAAACTGTTTTGTGTGTTCCGAATAAATAATATGAAACAAATAGTATGCAAAAGGATCACGATCATTGTGTTATTTTTTATAAGCGGTCGTCTCCAATTGTGTTTAGTTTGTGCTTAAAGTACCCATTCAAGTACAGTATTCGATACGATTTCTTTCTCATTATACTATAGTGACGGATACAACAATGTCAACCGATTTCTCTCTTACAACCGGTGAAAAGGCAATACTTGCTGTAACAGCTCCGCTTTGGGTACCGCTAGGCATAGTGGCGGCATTTGTTGCTATTCCGGTTGCCGTAGGGTTGGAGGCCCGCGATGACAAGAAATTGAAAGACTTTGAGACAGACTGTTCACCGTTTTTGGATGCATGGCTTAAGCAGTATCTTAAAGAACTTTTAAAGAAGAAATCAATTGAAAAATGTGTCTTTGAAAATTATGAGTCTATCTTAATAAGGGGAATAGATCAAATGAGTGCCCGTATTGTTTCCGCGTCTATGCAAGCGGATATGGTGTATCTTGAATCAATTTTAAATGATACGCGTGCTTCAAGCGAGATTGTTGGTGAATTTACAGACATAAAGACGATCGTGCAAGGTCACATCGTGTCATTGAAATTGTTTGGGCTTCAATATCTAGCCGAGGACGTCGCAAATTGTGGTGATATTACTCGTTTGAAAGAAATTGGAACCGGAAAACACTCAGAAATGTATGCAGCCAAATATTTGGAGAAAGACGTGGCACTAAAAGTTATTAAACTATCTCCCTCTACGATGTTTTCACGTTTGGCCGAATTAAAACTATTCAGGTACCAATTTATTTGTAAACTAATTTTTGCAGTTGGCGTTAGTTGTGTAATGGCTAAACAAAACTATTCAATAACTTGAGTATTTTTTTTTCTTTTACATATTATTCAAGTAAAAACAATTTATTCACTGAAATTAATAAATGTTTGCACTGTTGTACACTATTGAGCGTATTTTGACTACATGGTCGTTGTTTGTTTGGAAAAATGCAATCCAGAAATAAACGTGTTAGAATATCATTTGTCTGTTAAATGGTTTTTATGATAACGAAGATCATACGATGAGAAGGGTTACATACGAAAATGAAACTAAGGTTTACACCTTCTACAGGAGCTTGCACCACGATAACATTGTGAGTCTTTTGGGAGTATGTTACACTGACATGTTACCTGGTGCGGTTGGAAGAGGGGTGAGGGAACAGTTGAGCAGCTTCCGGTTACTTATCCTGTTCGATAAATGCGACACGAACCTGGAAGAATATGTATTTAACAATCCCAACTTTCAGTGTGGGTACGTATTCTTGATTATTGTGCATGGCAATTAAAATATATATTTATGCGTTTGCCTTTTTCTCTATTTCCTTTGGGCTTTATTGTTTGTGCTAAATTGTATGTGCCACCATATCCACGACATAAATAAATGTTATTTTACACATTTGGATTATTGGTTGATATTATGTTCTCGATTAATGTTCTAAAACACGTGTCCTCTTTAGAAATATATCTCAAACATCCAGAACAGAAGCCTCAGATTTCTTCCGCCGGACAGGGCAGGCAATTTGCTCTGCGATGTTTTATATACATTGGAAAGGATATGTGCACAGTAAAATACAACTGAAAAACGTTCTGGTAAGACAGCGCATTTACATGGTATCATTGTATATATGTTTAAATGTCGTTGGGTATTACTCAATGGACATATGCGTGTATTTAATTGTATCTTCAATCTAGTACGCAAGCCTTAATAAATACTCTTGTACATAATCGTTATGTATTCACAGCTACAGAATGGAAAATAGATAATGGCACGAAATTCTTGGCGCCGGAAGTTTTGGCGCATCAAAACATTGGTAAACACACAGATATATTCAACCTGGGAACTTTGCTGTGGGAACTTTGGTATGGAAGGTAGGGTCAATTCAGACTTCAATACCCATACGCAAAAAAGTCACTCATGTTTACAGAACATGGTGTTCTTATTGTTCTTTCAACCACAAGTAGAAGTAAAATGCGTCTTTACCTATAAGAGTATTTGTTGTTAATTTTTAAAGGTATACCTTTATGAGAAAATTTGAATATTGCCACTTTAACTATAATCGTCTTCAAAGGCGGGCAGCTGTAGATATGAATAAGGGGCGATCAGCGACAAGCAGACCGCATCCCGACTGCAATACCAAGTACGCGATGCCGGAGAACCTAGCACGTGGTGTACAGAGCTGTTGGGCGCAGAATCCAGAGGAGAGGCCAGACGCCAGTCTGCTGTTAAAAGAAATATAAATGCTGATTTAACAAGTTGAGTGAAAGGATATTCCAGTGATTGTTCGGACAATCGGTAGAAACTATAGACCAAGCACAATAGCGTACTGCATTTGTTTTATTTAAGGAAGGGATAGGTGGGTTTGAGTGAAGTGCACGAAAAACACACACAACTCGTTTCTTGTGTGATCCTTGCTGTGCATCATTAAGCTCAGCTTATAACTTAATACCTAGTGTTTTCCTTTCATAGTCGTAAACTTTGTGAATTCAAGCTGATATGTAAATTCATCAGTGTGCATTTTAAAATACATGTTACCAGGTGTACACGTTTAAAGTTAACGTCTAAATACTTGTTGATATAAATTTAAATACATTACGCGATATTGGTTCAAATTGGATGAATATTAATATGTCTGAATGATGCTTTAATTGCAAACAGGTTTGAACCCATTGTCTTCTTAATGTTTTTCAATGTTATAGCTGCTAATTTACCGTCCTAAACCAAACTAAGGCGTACTTAATACTACCACAGTCATTAATAAATTGTGAACAAATCGGGAAAATCCGACTCATTTATATCGTTTTAAAACTTTTTATCAAATTGATTTGAAACACTACGTTCTCTGCAGAGAAAACTCAGCCCTCATTTAGAGACATGGGATTTACAAAATATCTGATGAGCACAAACAGCAGGAGACACAACGATACACATGATGTATAAAATTCTCATTTCACTAACTTTATAATAAAACCATGAGTATGTAGCAATTGGTTCTTAAGGGCATCTCATCGACCAAAATAAAAAAAAATCATTAAAATCTGACTTAAAGAATGAGGTGTTCATTAGTAATCGTATTTGTCAATACACGAGATAGCGTGTGATGCTTCTGGACGAAATCGAGAATACGTTTTATGTTTAGAACAAGGCGTACAGTTAAGTATAGGTTTGATAAACGCATTATGTTAAGAACAACCCGTTCAGTTAAATAAAAGTTCGATTCGCACGAAGTGCTTTTTAACATAAACATATTAATTATGATTTAATATACTTTTAACAAACTGAATAGTTTGTTGTGATATCGCCCAATTGGTGCATAACGGTACCGCGTGCCTTCTGATTTCAATGTCACTTGGTACCTTTTTGCACCAATAGGGCGATATAAACCTTATATTCATTTATTAGAACGGATGCCATTTCAGCATGCATTGGAATATTTTCGGGTGACAGGGACATAATATGCATTCCTCACTATTGGGTATCGATTTGTTTATGCTGTATTAACCCGATTTATTCAACAGCTTGGTGTATGCTACAAAATATGGTAACCCACGTGCTTTATAAGGGGATGTACAAATGTTTAGCGTATAAATATTATTAACTTAATGCCCTTACTAAGTGTTATCTTGTCTATTCCGTATTACTCGCTGACATATATAATGCTATAAATAACATGTATATATTATTTATTATATATACATGTATATTGTAACTTAATATTCGCCTTTGACGAAGATTCCTTTAGTGAAACACTCCCAACGTTTGATTTTTCGATCAGAAAGTTATTGAGATGTAACATGCCGTTTTGTTATAAACACGTTGTGTTGCATATACATGATATCCATAATGAAAACGGAACGGCTGGTTTTATTAAAACATATTTAGACACACTAAATTTGTAAAGTTTGTATATTTACTTCAATACATCATTATGTTCATATTGCCACAGCATTATTTAAATTCCATATATTGTATCTATAAAACCGTTTTACGTTTTTTCCGTATTACGTATATAATCTAAATTTGTCAAAGCAAACTTTTAACCACTTAAACTATTGTTTGTTTGTTGTTAACCTTACTTTCACACTTCATTTACTTTACAACATGTGATAACACACATGCAACTGTAATCTGTGAAAACAAATAAAGAACCTGTTATTTTCTGTTCATGTTTAATTTCTCGTCAAACACTCGAGATAGAATACGTTATCTGAATGTTCAAATATTTTGTGCCATAGTACAGTGTGGTGTGTCACGTTGTAATGTCGTTCCTAGTGTTGTATGTCACATCGTCTATCTTTCTCGAAACCATTACACCGGTGATCTATCCTTGTTGAGCATGCATTTGGATGAACTTCGGATGATCAATGTGTGAATTATCATTGATTTAATTATAAGTTGTGTTAGAGCTCAAGTAAATTTGGGTTTGAATAGCGAGTATATAACATGCTTTATGTGTTACTTCTAAGCGTCGTGTTTGAAATAGGACGTTAATGGTTGATATTCACTACATGCCATCAATTGTACTTACCTTATTATTGGTTTAATGGATTTTCGGTAATCACATAAATATATGGAATTAGGTTTGTCTTTGGTCTTATACACCGTTTAATTAGGTTTAACTATGTAAGTCTCAATACAGACTCGCTGCAACTATTCATTATATTGTTTAAATAAAAAGGCGAAGTTGGGTCGGATAAACATATTTATAGACATACTGCACATATGTAATCTATATATATTTCAAACTAATAACAAATGTATTGATCTTTGCTCAAGTGAATGCAAAAGAGTTACTAATAAAAAGGTAACCTGATCGTCGTTCACACAACGCATGTGCTTGTGAAATGGCAAACATCCGGTAAAAAACTAAAATAGACACAATCGCACTAACTCAGTGATATGAATCACGATTATGTCGATTAACGCCGCTCCATTCATGTATAGCATTTCTTCTGTGATGATTTCTAAATGTAGATTATGCAAATTTAAATTATGAAATATGGATAAAAAAAGCCTCGTTGGAAAGTGCAACAATATGTTATGCATATTTTTGATTTTCTTTTATTTTAGTATATTTAAATAATTATCGGCATGATTAAAAAGTTATCGAGTTAAAACAAACGCAATTTCTTGAATATGCTACGTACATTAAGGCGGGTGTTATGTTTTGTTCATATTTTACTTACATGTTATTTGATAAGACAATGCAGTTAATAGCTTTTAGAAAATATGTGCATTTTTACACATGTATGTACACAACACGATTCGTATTCACTAGGTTGATTCGAAAATATATAAGTAAGGATAGAGTTTGCAAGCGATCACATTTCGTACCATCACGATGTGAAGCAAGATTTTAAACAAATACAGCTATTCATTTCAAAATCATTAAAAGTATGTGGACAGGAACTGCTCCAATTGGTTTATCGTCTTACTTTATTTTACAATTATTCATGTGTATTTCAATATGACCAAATAAGTGTGCATGATTGATAATTGTGCGGAATTACATTGTTTTGCATCCGATGGTGGGAGTGCCCGCCGTGTCTCATTGATCAACTTGCCCGCAACAATCTGGGCAGTCTTCTGTCGCTAAGGTTCTGACCCGCAAACATCCGCCTGCTTCAGTGGGTGGTTGAAGCTCATTGTGTATGTACAGCCACGATAGCATGAAGCGGGAGGTGCTGTAAAAACTCATTTTTGCCTTCATCGAACCCCTCTTGGTAGTACGGTGCGCATCATGACTCTTCGCCTAAACTAAGCTGCAGGTCTCATCGCTGTCTTCAGCGTCTATGCATCGAACTTATGTACTACCGATAAACACAAAGCCACCTTAAGCTGGGCAGTCTGATTTACGCGATCCCCAAGGCTAATCCCAGCCTGTTCTTCAGAGATTTTTAACGCCAGAGTTGGGACAGATTATTAGTTAGAACCGCCTTGCGTTAGACACCATGCACTGGGAAGATGAACAAAAATGGACAGAGATTGCTAGAGTTCTGTTCCCATCCCAATTTGTGCATCACTTACAAGTTCTTGCAGTTTAAACCACATCACAAGGTATACTGGATACACCCCAGGTCCAACAGGTCGAACCATATTGACTTTGAGATCAGCAGACGCTCCATACTCAGCAGAGTACTAGGAACACGCAGCTACCACAGTGACGACTGTAACTCAGACCAAGCCCGATCAGGATGCAGGATGATAACATGCTTCCTCCGCAAGAAACATCGCAACAAGCTTCCAGGTCGGACTCGTATTAACGCTGCAAGGATTGGTGATTTTCGTCGAAGTAATATTGTGTTTTGAAAAAGTCCTCAAAGACCTTCCGGAGCAGGATGCTGTAGGACAACGTAAGTCTATCAGCGAGTCATTATATCCGTCTTGACGCCCTGTTAAACGTAGTTTGTAGCTCCCATGAGAACTTAACGCACATTGAGAGCTGCTGTTGGTGGTAACGTGTTGTCGTTATGTAACGTCCGTCGTCAACAATTAGCTTCAAATGACATTTCCTCATAAACCGCACGCCATGTTTACGCAAAATGTAGATATTTGGATACTTCTTCGATAAACTCTTGCAGTACGATGTCTTGGAGATGATGTTTGCACGTGTAAAATCCGCCTGCATTCCATACACAGGGAATGCCTCAGACTTATATTGTGAACATCAAACTGTTTACTCAAAATTGAAATATTGTGTAATTGTTGATATTTGTTGAGATAATCTTTAAATAAACACGCGCATATAAGCAGCTTTCTATTGCCATTCAGGACTAGCTGATTGCTTACTTCTGATGTATACACTGAAAAGGCCATATTTGCAAGAACCACCTGAGGAATGTTTTGGAATACATGTACACCTTTTTTTACTTGTTAAATGCTATTAAGTGGATATGTACATATACCTCTTTGTTGAAGTTGCAAACTGAACATGTGTATGCATAAAAATAATGCTAATATATATTGGATATATAGTTGCAACATCATGCTCAATTATCTTAAACATTTTCAAAACGACATGGTTACATTAAACTGTTTTAGCCCATGTTCATAGTCGGGCAGCTGTTGTTTGTAAAAATATAAATGTCCGATGTGTTTTATTATTTGCTATGATTGTTGGGAATGTGATTGTATGACGTAAGGACAATCAACAGCAAGCGATTTGATGGATCACTATGCACTATGTGCTATATACTATTTTAGTATGCCCCCAAGAAGCTAAGAATCGCACTTATCCGTCCAATCTTACGTACGTAAGTCCTTAAGTCGGTACGTACCAAAGCTTGTGTTTTTATCTGTTCAAGTACTCAGTGGATTACAATAAAAAGTTCACAATTGAATTATATAAATGATCGTAAAGAAAAGAATTATAGTTTCGACGATTTGGCACAAATATGAATCTATGTTTATTTCACGTTCCGAAGTTTATGTTTTCAAATCCTCTCTAATAACGTGAATTTTCTTTCTCAAACGTTTACAGTTGAATAATCTTAAGTAGATGGCCGTATACAAAGTTATTTCGTCTGCGAAACGTTTTGGAAAGAATATGGTCGTTCCTCTATTTTTCAACAACATATTAAATACTCCCCAAAGGTTGTGCTGTGAACTTCTCTTTAACCCATTTATGCCTAGCGTCTAGAAAAAAGGCCTTGGCAAACAGCGTAGACCCAAATGAGACGCCGCATGTTGCGGCGTCTCATCAGGGTCTTCGCTGTTTGCTTCAAGGAATTTCTGTAGAAATATTTTAAATAAAGAAATAAATATACTAGACATCCCTAATTTTGGAAATAAATTGATCCAAGTTAGAAGGATGGAAGAGTCTACTTGGCATAAATGGGTTAACTACTGGATGGATCGCGTTCAAACGTTCACGATTCAGTTTGAAAAGAACTTTGTTGTAAACAAAACTAAATACATATACGAGTTTGGTTTAACGCCAAAACCAAACGCACGCATAATACGCGCATAATACGATGAGTCTTGATATAAATGTTTAACGATAAAAAACTACTAACAAAAACATTCCACAACTTATAAAAGTCCTCACGTTTCAAAATGGATTATGATTGTATGCTTTTGTACATTTGTGGTTGAATTAATTTTTGCTTCATTGCCCGTTTTGTTTTAATGCAAAATATTTTGAACACAGATGTGAAGCATATCCCCACTATAGAATTAAGAATGTAAAAAAATCCGGTCCTTTGCGCCAAATCGGAAGAAGTATTGGCTCATTAATGAACGCATCTCAAAAAGATGTGGCGCCCGTGATTTACGGCCGTGATTGTGCACAAGTAAACACATACATTTAATACAAAATTATAAAAAATTTGACATCAAAGTATGCTCGCTAGTAATGACAAATGTATCTCACCGTTAAAAATAAGTTTTAATAAGCCTGGGCTTCGAACCTTGCAACCCATGCGACAGCATTCACGAAATAACTGGCTATATCCAAGCGAATCGAATATAATTACGTCTGAATTTACGTCGAGTTTACATTTAAATTATTCATTAGGGTAATAAAATATCGATGAATAGAAAACTAGAACACGCGTTCAGAAGAAAGTATAACAGAATATCAACGAAAACAGATTTTATACTATTCATGCATGTAGCTTTGATTGTGCATTCGCAATCATTAATGTAACAACGACAAGTTCGTTGTTGAAAAAAATACTATTTCGTGCAGATTTGATTATAATTCCCAACGACACATTTAAGTTTTTGCAAACGATACGAGAAAACGTGTAGTATCACCGGCGATGCGTTTTGTTAAGGTATCGATTAATTGTTCGGAAACATGTATTATACAAGGAGCACTTATTCTCTGAAAACTCATCGCAGCGGAACAACTTGACATTAGTGTATGTCAACTCCATACTGCATGTTACATTTCGTCAAAATAGGTTAATAAATTCATTTAATGAGGCACCGATTATACGCGGAAGTATTTTAACGGCAGTTATTCCCTGAAAAAAATCAGTGGAGCAAAACGACCTCCAATTATGCATATATCTACTAAAATGAAAGTGAATATTAACGTTCAAATATTTCGGATCAATAGTTCCTGAGATATCGCACAGAAACAAAACAATTGTTTAGAAAATGTCATTCATTTATAAATAATCTAAGGGCAATAAGACCCTATACCGGTATTGGTCTATAACATTCTGACACCGATGCCCATGTCAACCCTATAGTGATAGTTCATATCACATTTCATCAAATTTGGGGCATGAGCATCTGATATCTCGCGCAGAAACGAACAGTTACAAGTTCATCTTAAGTTTACTTACTCTGCATCACTTATTTTTATCTTTCGATAAACCAATAATACAAGAAAAGGAAAGAATAATAAGAGGTTATTTGGCAATAATATTTAATATAGAAAGGCAGACGGACGGACGAGCGAACGTAATGACCGTTGGGCGGTAAGGCGGGCGTGAGGGAGGGCAGAAGGACGGACCGACGGGCAGACAGACAGACATCATTTAAAGCAACAAGTGTTCTGCTAGAATAAGGAATACGGTATTGTTCCGTTTTTCTTATAAAAAAAGAAATACTGAAATAGGAACAATAAACCCCATTACGCTGTATCAGAATTAATATGTCAAGTGTTCAGTATAGAATTAAAGGTAAATATTCTATCTCATCCGTTTTAAGTTAATATTTATTTAACTTTACAATTACTCTTTTCTCAAACTAGTACGAAAATAAAATGATAAAAATAGCGCATACGGCGCGAATCGATGGGAACTTGCGATTGCACGCATTTGTTTCATTAAAGATGATCGGATGCATGAAGGGTTTATTCAATTGAATTTATTGTTGTTCACATCTATGTAAAACAACGAGATTATATATTATGTATTAGCCGTGCTCTGTGTAAATGGGGTTTAGTGCAAGTGCGTAAAGTTTTCACCACTAATGGACTGCACAGGCTAATCTGGGATGACACTATCCGCATAAACTAGATTTTCCCTAAGAAGAAACTTTCTTTAAACAAAAGATTTCTGAAAAGCGGAAAGTGTCGTCCCCCGATTAACCTGCACATATAATATTTCCCGTTTCGGACATGCATACTTGTATATTCATAGTATGAACATACATACTAATATAACCGACTTAGCTAATTAAATGTCATAACAGCCGTTTTGGTAGTTTGATAATTGTACTTAAATATTTATTGCAGTCAACACCTGCGCGGTTAGTAAGTGATATCAATTGTTCAACTCCGTAGACATGGTGGCCGATTTTTAATATTCACGATAATTTGTTACTGTGGTGCTAATACAATTATGTCAATATCAAACGTCTGTAATATTTGGCTGCGCATGCGTAAGCTTTATATTTGAAATGTGACCACATAACTGTTTTATATTATTATTTCGTTGTTGTTTATGCCTAGTACGGTCGCCTCATTTTAATAGTTGTCTGAAAATTATTTTAGTTGTGCAATAATAATGTATTCGTACTAAGTAAGCTTCAGGTGTTTTGGATTTCCGAACCTTTCCACGATCATGGTGAGCTATTTTTTTATATCATCCTTTAATAACTTCATTAAGCTTGTAATAAATAACACCTTACAAATCTGTAGTCAAATAGAGAATAAAAACTATATACCCTTAATTAGTCAATATATACTTAGTGCATTTATCGTCATGAAATTACGTATTTGAAGATATGCGTATTTTTTTTTTTATAGAATATTGTTTTTGTTTAATTCTTTGTTTGCACACGATTTGTTTTACCATGTCTGCCAGCACTGTTCTTATCATTCAATACATACGTAAATGCAGCATTGATGTACGGAAGAAAAGTTTGTAACAATTTAAGTTGTGAAAAACAAAAAATATTATGCTCAGTGAAATTATCCAAATAAATATTAAACATATGAGCCGTGTTCTGGTAAAAGGGGGTTTAATGCATGTGCGTAAAGTGTCGTCCCAGATTAGTCTGTGCAGTCTGCACAGGCTAATCAGGGACGAAACTTTCTGTCAAAGGTTGATTTTCGTTAGATGAGACTTTCTTTAAACGAAATCATAAACGCTGAATGCATAAAATGCATTTAACTCCTTTTTAACAGAGCGCGACCCACATTTAATCATCCGATCACATGTGTTTGCTTCACGTATATTCATTTTATTTACATGGTTTAATAGTAGACTCTCTATAAAAGGCCTATAAATAATAATACGCAACTTTAACGCTATTATTGTGTTAATTTGGACTATTCGATGTTCTAAAAATGTAGTAATAGTGATTGTATAAACGTTTAAACAGAATCTAAACGGCGTTTTAAACTTCATTTTTCAGTCGCTTAAGACAATACAACAGTTATGGCCCGCATACAATTGCTAATAGACCTAAACTGCTACACATGTCTTGTAATCAATAACATAAGTTTTTAAATCTAAAATGTTAGAAAGAACAATATGCTTCGTTTATTGGAACTAATTTATTTGGACTGGAATTGAGTAATTGTTTGAACATCTTAATGTTAAGCATATAATCATGAATATAAACTACTTTTTTCAGAAATACGCATTATGGATTTGTGTGATGACGTCATTATTCACGAGAACGGAGGCAGTGTTCGAGCCACTATGTAAGATACATAGGCCCCTAGTTATCTAAATATAAGTTTTCTTTTTAACATTTCTATCAATGCATCAATACAATTTAGCAAGGCATGCTAACAAATAAGCTTATATTGCGTGTCCTTTATGATCTGTTTCATGATAGTTGGATTAGTTTTGGAAAAAAAAACAATATTTAAAATTGAAACATATTTGTTTGAAATTTCCACTTTTCTTACTTTTTAGTGAACGTGGAAAGCTGTACACAGACCAAGCTTGTCATTTCGACCTATGACGCAGCCGACAACGGGCTTGTGTACATCCAGGGCCAGGGAGACGCCTGCAAGCGTGTGACGTCATCAGGAATTGCGTTCTACGAATTCGACTTTGAGGAGTGTGGAATAAAATGGGTATGCCTTTAGTGTATAGTTCTAAGTTACTATATGATCGGATTTACTGGGGATACGTGCAAAAACAGCGTATGTGTTCAAAAACAGTAATTAAAATGATTATTTGTAAGCAGCATAACTTCATTATATGCACACATTTGGGTAATAATCGACCAATTTTTGTGGTAGTTTCGTTATTGATTTTTGTTTATCAATTTAAATTTCTAGTAAATTTAGTAATCTAGTGATATATAGTAATATATAGTACATAGAGTAAAATTAGATCCACTCACACCACGTCCTGTTATGAATTGTGCAGTGTTCTTTGACGCGAGTTCTTAGATATTGATTATGCCAAAAGTTAAAGAACTAATAAACGATATCCATTCCCTACAATGGAATGAAATACAGTGCTTAATTAAAAGTTGTCTAAGAGTATAGTGTGTGATTTCTTTGGAGTCTGTTGCGATGCCTAATTGAGTTACCGGCGTGGATTTAGGATACGCGTATCGTTAATATGGACTTTCATCACAACGCAACACTATCACAAAAACTTAATAGCGGAAAATGTACTTAGTATACACGTTATTGCATTAATCAATCTCGCTTCTGGCGGTATTATCGAAAGCAGTACAATTATGTATTGCACTGTAAACTATTATATCATGGTATAACCAATTAACTGCATCAGCTATTGCAGTAATTGAACTCTCTAAATCAATTGTATGCGGCTGCCAGTCAAGCGGATGTCTTGAATAATTAAAGTGGCTTTAACTATGACCTGTATTGTAATTGTTTATTTGCATATCAATGCCCGAGGCATATGAAAATGGTCAGTCCGTTTTTAACGGACATGAAGATATATATTCATTTAAAAAATTTCCCTTTCCTTTTCGATTAAAATGAATCTTATATATGTATTCCAAAAAATCAAATTTAACGATTTATACAATGTTTTCATTAAGTTACGCTTTAACTGTGATTATTGACAATAAATACTATTCTGTTTACAATCAAATCTTAAGCATTAATTCAGAACGTATATTTATAACATCGATACTTATTACTATTTTTTTAAGGAAATGTTGTTCCGAATCGTGGTTCAGAAAAGCAGAGGATACCAGACCGGAGCCGATAAAGTTATCCCCATTTTCTGCGTCGCCGATACAAGTGACCTTCTGGTTTCCAATAGCAACAAAGCGTGCGTCTTTTGTTACATAAACTTACATTTAGAGATACATTACCGTACTACGAGCAACTATAAGTATCTGTTCAAAAGTACTATTGGTGCATTGCATGTGTCAACGTTGTTTGCACCAACTGACGTAATTCTCTATTTCAAAAAGTTTGGAGATTCGGTATCAATTCTTACTTAACAGTAAAGGCAACTAATTTAAACCAGATTACAATACTTTTTAATGTCCATTTCATACACATCAATGGCTGATGTTTATATATAATTTGATTTATAATGAGATTTAAAATGTTGTTTTAACATTACCAGTTGTTTTGGGACTATCATGACCTTAAATTAAACATTAAAAATAACATAATGTACATAGATGAACACGACAGTTTGTCGAACAACGTCAAGCAAAACTGCTTCAAGATTCTTCTGGCTTTTTTATTGTACCTTCATTATTTCCATAGCAGAGACAAGCAGGATGATAGCAGCGTCAATATGACTGTTAAGCCTTCGGCAGCCATGAAGTTCTACAAGGTTGTATCGGACGAAGAAGTCAGTGGGACAGAGGTCAAACTTTCTGATGTCCTTATCATGACGTTGCAGCTTGGCGACGAGTGGACAGGTGCGTGTTGAATAATCGTATCCCATCAATTTACGAAATATCTTAAGTCAAGTTCAGCGTTCAAAAATGTAATCATGTTTGTTCGTAGTTGGTGAACAGTTTTACAAATATTGGGTAAGAACAAGATCCACTCTCCTAATAGAGTTTACGGAGTTTCATCGTGTGGTATATAAAATACTACAGCACTTACATTTGACTGTGCTGCGTTGATTCAGCATCCCCAAGCATATATACATATCGTTTTATAGTTCAGTCGTTATAGGTTGCAAGTAATGGAGCTAAATTTTGTTCTGAGGATGCAATAAATTTACTGTAAATACATCGTGTTTGACAATTTTATGTAGATTCTTCCTTAATTTGATGGTTTAATAATTTAGTATATGTTAAAGTAAGCCATATTTGTATTGGTACAAATAACTTAATCCTCTAATCCGAAATAGATGTCAGATACTGTCCACACTTATACATTAATGAATAGATGTAATATTCAATGGACGCGTCACGTTTAAATATTAATGTTTTTTTTTGTGTGATTGAGATCGTTTTAGACGCGCGTCCGGTTTGTAAATAATTCTGGGGAACGTGTAAGGTTCTGCTAGCCCTCAAACTGGTTTAAAACCCAATGTTTTGCATTGACCGTACAACGGCGGTTATACCTGTGTTTTGATAATTTATATTGAGTATTGGTTTTCAGTTTTAAAATTTAGTGAAATTCTGAATTCGAACAAGAAATTCTGTCGCCGCAGCGTTTCTTAAGCTTAATCGTTTGCCATTTTAAGTCAGAAGCTGTGTATGTGTATTTAAAAAGGCATTCAGGCAATTATCGCTTAGAACTAGATCATTTTGTTGTTCAGTATGTGATTTAAAAGGAAGTCAGTTGATTCTAGCTGCATTTCTTCAATTTAAACGTGTTTTATGCTTGTTAGAAATTACAACGCATAAGGGCTTTTAAAAATACATGCAACACATGTCAGCTGGGAATGATAATATTTTAGAGGATATAGTGTACATTGCTTTTTATACACTGTCAGTAGAAAACAAATGACAATGCTATTGAAAAACACATTTTTTGTTATATACTGCCCAAACAAGTCATGACATATCTGCATCCACATACAATTCTTCATGGTAAATAGCTTGTTGCCCAAATTCACCCATTTAGTTCTGTTTACAAACTTACTACATTTATTTGATTATAATTTATATTCAATGATGCAGTTACATAGTGTTATTGCCTGAAGAATTGCTTATATAAGGAGGAATAATGTGAATTTGATTGCAGTTGAAATCTTTAAATGTCATTTCTGAAATGAATCTTACATCGTTATTTATTAAGTAGCTTACTTAATACGAATACTTTGTTCGTTGCCAGGATCGATAGGCGAATTCACTGAGAAGTCTAATAAATCCCTGCATCTCAAGTATTAACACTGATATAGTGTTGTATGTTAAATTTTACCGAAGATGTAGTGTAAATGGTGATATCTTGTCCTAAAATGATTCTTTTAGGAGACTTCGATATCAAGGCAAGATATTGCATTGCTTCTCAGATTGTCCTCATCGACGATTTGTAAGTATATTATAATATTTTAAATGTGTAAAGATAACTTGCTACACACTGTTTTGTCATGATGTTGATTGTTTTTATGCAAATTAAAGGTTGTTATATTAACATGCGGCGCGAAAGTAGGATATAATGTTGAAAACAAAACAAACACAACGAACTGCACATAATATGTATTAGCGTATAATTGGCACATACAACTAGAAATAACCCACTTGTTAACTCCAACATAAATAACAAAGTGAAAAAAGTGAAAATATCCATATGCTGTTCAATAAAAATAAAGTCGCATCGATCTGACAGTTAAACTGTTTTGTATTTCGCTTGACATAAAAACGACAAACTGAGAGGGTTTGTTTTATAGATCGGCCTGATTGTGGGTATAACGTAGGCTCGAGTCCGGATGTACATTACTGCTAAAGATAACTTGCTACACACTGTTTTGTCATGATGTTGATTGTTTTTATGCAAATTAAAGGTTGTTATATTAACATGCGGCGCGAAAGTAGGATATAATGTTGAAAACAAAACAAACACAACGAACTGCACATAATATGTATTAGCGTATAATTGGCACATACAACTAGAAATAACCTACTTGTTAACTCCAACATAAATAACAAAGTGAAAAAAGTGAAAATATCCATATGCTGTTCAATAAAAATAAAGTCGCATCGATCTGACAGTTAAACTGTTTTGTATTTCGCTTGACATAAAAACGACAAACTGAGAGGGTTTGTTTTATAGATCGGCCTGATTGTGGGGTATAACGTAGGCTCGAGTCCGGATGTACATTACTGCTTGGCGTTGGCCCAAGTTTGGAATAATGACGTCACAATTTTCCAGATCTAAATCTGCTTCTACGTTTCCAATAAAAATTGTTTTCAATGATAATCAGCTAAGATTGTCAAAACTGATGACAATGTTACCAATACTATGTTTCATAGAAACATGTGATTATACCATTTATTATCATACTTTTTCATTTGGTTTATTTTTTTACTAATATTAGAAAAAGCAAATGCGTACATTTACTTTAATTACATACATAGTAACCTTTTACCAGGTAACAGCAAACCTTAAGAAGACAGACGCAAATTATGATCAATCTTTTGTTTAAATAGACGATCAGTCTTGGCGCCTGACGTACCACATCGTGCGTATAAGCCAGTACAGTGCCCGACAGTTTATCTATATTTCTCTAAAATATCATGTGAAAGGTATATTTAACAATTATTAACAGATGTGATGTCGAACATATGTCAGGCTGAGAGATACATTTTATATATCTCCACAGAGAGCGGACCAATACCGAATCAATATTCGAACGCATTTTAACAATTTGTATCTTTACAAAAAACTTCTTATATGCGAAACAACATGATGTTATTGCAATAGAATGCCCCCCAAACCCCCCCCCCCCCTCCAAAAAAAAAAATTAAAAAAAATTAACCCATATTAAAAACTAGTAAATAACTTCAAAGTCGGGACAATGTATGCTCTTTATCAGCAAAGAGCTCAGGTTATGTCATCATCTCAGCCGATATGGGCATGTTTACTGGAGATGGGCGGACTGACAAGCCTTAAACAACCCATGTAAGTGGGAGCATAAAACAAACGCCCTTCTTAATTCCAAGTCATATTGACACAATCTAAACATATGTATTTTCAATAGATTTCTAAAGCAGCACAAACTCAAACAACAATAACACTACAAAACAATGCAATTGAATTTAGCAAAAGATTAGGGCTAGAGTGTTTTTTATATTGATGGAAATTCATAATAGATGACGGATTAAATTAAGATCTTGCTCAACGTGCATTCATCCTTTATTTCAATCGAGTTTTAGCAGAGACCGGTACCTTTACTGTTAAAATGATTTATACAGTTGTCATTTTATCACTGAATTATATGCAATAGGACATTTGAAAATAGTCACTTTTCTCACTGTGTTTGATAAACATTGTACATTTATGTGTGTAAGTCACAGAAACATCTGATATTTGCTTTTTATTTCGGAAGAATGTTATGTTCGCTATGGAGGGGATATAATTTCCTCTTCATTTGATTTTGTAAAACTACAATATATTTGTCATCTCACAAGAAAAAGAGCAATTTAACGAAAATGATAAACTACATAACATAATAATGCTAACTGATAAATAAGTTGAAGAGAATTGGAAAGAGAGTGGTCGTGTTGTCTCCCCTCGCGAGAAGCCAATTAACATTCTGAATACAGATACAGTCTGGGTTTTTTATTGTAAAAGGTCTATATAATGGCACTAGATAAAAAATGACGATACATACTGCATTAACTCTCACAACTTTCACGTATAAATTTGATAATAACGAAGAATCATCCATATAAAAAATGGCCTTACACGCACTTTTTTGTTTACTGAAATAGCTTCTCTTCAGTCAGTTTTAATGTGGTCTTTTGCGGTGGGTATAAAGTGGAGTACCCCACCTGTCCGTTGTAATGAAATACAACCAAAATCACGCCGGATGTGTGAATTGAGTTCTTACTGTAAGGTTAGCACGGCAATATGTACCAATGCTTTTCGCCAATGGTGTTGTAACCAAAATATGCATCACTCTCAGTTGCGCCACTGACACGGACCTGTTCCCGAACTTCTCGCGTTTCAAGCGCGGTTACCTCATGAGCGAGTTCGGGGCCTTCCGGTCCACCAACTTAGAGGGAGGAGCGATTGAGATGAACTTTACATGTGTGCTGCAAGTCTGTAAAGGCGACTGTGAAGAGGTAATCCAACTCACGAACATTTAAGCGTGGCTTTGGCTGCGACCAATCGGAAAGATAGGTACTAAACTGACGAACATTTAAAGGTGCTTTTCACGTTTTGGTAAATTGACAAATTGACAAAAAATTTGTTACTGATTCGCAAATTTTCGTTTAAGTTATGATATTTGTTAGGAAACAATAATACTGAACATTTATCATGTTCTAGAATAGCCATTATATGCATCTTTTGACGATTTAAAATCCGGAAAATTATAAATCGTTGCAACGCAAAACGATTTAATAATTTGGAGAGTTCTGTTGTTGTGTTGTTTTTTTAAACTTCGAGGGTTACGTATATAAAGTATAAAATACATACTTGATTGAATGAGCACGGGTGGCCGAGTGGTCTAAATCGTAGACTTTTACTCCAGGACTCCAGGGGTCAGTGGTTTTAGCCCTGTTGAGGTTTACTTTTGTTTTCTTTATTTAATTTTAGAATTGATATTTTACTGGAGCTTTTTAGATCCAATTTAACATTTATCAATATAAAGCATTTAACGACAGACTTCAATACATGCCAAAATCTGTGAAAAGGCCCCTTTAAGCGTGGATTCGGCTGCGGCCAATCGGAAGGATATGTACGTAACTGATGATGTTCATACACTATCGACCCGGATGAGCCTGTGCACTCAGCTTAGACTAAATAGGGGCGATATTTCCGTTTATATGGATTTTTGGTTAAATTGAAGTCTGATCTAAACAAAAATCAGTCCAGTCTGCGGCGGCACAGACTTATTTGGGATTATACATAACGCACATGCATTAAGCCCGGTTTTCCCAGAGCGCTGCTCTTATATAATGACTTAATTTAATGTTCAGTTTCACATAAACGTATTATTTATGAATTTCGTTGATTATAATAATTTCTTCTGTGAACGAAGATAACAATTTATACTTTTCCTGTTATATCCATTTTAACTGTTTCTTCTAGAGAATAAGGGATTTATTGGTTTCAGTAACATTAAATACGGGAAGTTTTTCATTGGATGACGGGATTGACCTCTTTTGCCAGATAAAAATCTTATGTAAGATAAAAAAGCATTTAAACTTGCATAATATAGATGATAACGTTTATTACCGTTTCTATCAAAGTCCAACTGCATGGGCTATGCCGGTTGGGGACGCAAGAAGCGAGATGTTACGCCTGCCAACGTGATAGGAGAAATCAATGCATCGAACAAAGTCCCGAGCAAGCAAGAAAGCGTGCGGTCCTTTGGACATGACATTGCCAAAAGACAGACGGAGGATTTCGATATCGACGTCGGGGGCTCGAGTGAAAATTGTGGAGAAATATTCCGAAATCCGTGAGTGATTTTTACTAAAACAATACTAAATACCGTGTAAATGTACACTGGACAAATTCAACTGTTTGATTATCAGTAGAACTGTTTCACATTTTAAAAACTGCATGTTATCTTTAAAATATTAAACGACACTTTGATAAAGGCGCTTAAGAAGTATTAAAATGAGATAAAGGCATATTATTTTTTACTGACATGTGACGTGTATAATGTTTAAATCGACTTACCATAAACACATGTAACATACACGTTTTAATATATCATGTCTTACTTTACATTATTGATTTTATCTATATTTCTTTATTACAAATTACAATCACTATATTCAGAAATCATCACAGAAGAAACGATGTGCATGAATGGAGCAGTACTCATCACCACTATCGTGTTTCTCAGCACGGGGGTAATTTGCTTAGCAGGATCCACTTTCGTTTTCTACCGGAAATTCGCCAGTGCTCAGGCGTTGTTAGGACAGCGACAAAGTGATCTTCCCGTTCGGAACGACTCGGCTCCTTATTATAGTGTTCCATTCGACAAAAACATTTAAAGCTTTGTTTATAGACGTTGTCTTTTTCGCTTGTTCACGTCGGTATATTAATGGAGAACAAGAAAGCATGTGAACAAAAAAAATTAGTTATATTTTTAACATTATAATGATAAATAAAAATGTTCATTTATTTGAGAATATATAGTTAAATTTATGATAATTTTAAAAAGTGATTCATACAAAAATAAAATGATTTCTTTTTGGTGTGCATGAAACGTTTTTCATTTTTTAGCTGTCAACTTGCAATATGTTCCCCACTTCGACCACACTAGCTTATTGCGATATAAAATCTTACATGGATAGTTTTTTACACGTGTGAAAAAACTTTACAGTCAAATCAACCTTATCTTGTAAGTTGGTTTGATAACGGGATTGCGAAGATTATAACTGTCATCGTGTAATAATTCGAAATATTGTTGAAAAGTCGTGTACGATTAAAATCGCTGACGCACATGGCATCTAAGGTGACAAAAGCTTTAGGAACCGATGGCACGCGACAGTTTATCGGAATGGTTGGATGAAAATCGTCCAATGTTCAAATGTCAGTGTCGGAGAGCATTGCCTTTAATCTCGTAGCGTTTATGCATGTTGATTATCTTTTGTCTGCCTCAACAGTCGACTGTTGAAGTGGAAGTAAGGCTGAAACAGTTTCTATATCAATCTTATCAACACGAGTATCTGACGCGACCCAAAAACCTCGTTACAAGGTTCCGATTAAGCCATATATGACAAGTATCAACGGCCCTGGCGGCAATTATTTTCAGCATACCGGAACTATTTTCGAACTCATCCTTGATATCATTAGACCAATTGACCTGATAAAATTCTCATGGTTATTAAAACCAAACATATGACTAACAGAGTGTTAACAAATTTCTCTATAGCCATGTACGAAAAACACTCCGCCTATTTGAGGCAATGATTTTCAACCAACCGCAGCCATTTTGAATATCAACCGCGATACCACTCCTTGCAAATATTCAGACAAAGTTTCATAGAATTTGGACAAAAGTTGTTACTTGAAGAGTGTTGAGATGGTTTCACTACAGTCATATAAGGAATACTACTCTTACATTTGCGGTCATCAATTTAATCAAATACAACACTTTTAAAGTCAGCGAAAATGCCATTAAAATATTTGGAGCAAGTTTAATCATGATTGGACCTAAAATGTTACTCTTTTAGTTTTAACATCGTTGCATTAGAGCTTACAATGAAACAGCCTCGCCTAACAGGCGTCCACGCTTTCAAATGAACATCAGATTTGATAATAAGACCGGATTAATATCCCGGAATGACAAATTGCACATTATGGGAGCGTGGTGCAATAAAGAAGTTCCGTTTGCGAAAAGATTGTTGATTTTTTTTTCAATTTGAAATATGTTCTTCGTTTTAAAACATTCAATGATACCTAGTAAACTGCTATCAACGTAAATCTTGTAACGATTTGAAATATTATTGAAATAAGAACTACGTATTTGGTGCTGTTTTATTTAACTTCATATGATTATTTGAATAAAAAGCAAAGGGCACCTGTTTTTGAAGATGCGGTAATTAAATCAGATACAAGCAAAATAAGCAAATAATAAGTGGATGCATTTTTCTTACTTGTAAATTATGCACACAAATGTATTTGCACTTCATAGCATAGACCGATGGATTTATCCACATAGCATTTTCGCACAGCTAATCGCTTCTTCTTGTTAATACATATTCACATTCTAGTTGTAGAAACAGTATAATTGGATATACATTATTTACTTTTTGACATCAAAAGTCCCATGTTACTTTCGATAGTTTCCAGATAAGCATACATTACGGCATGCTGTATACTGATGTAGAATATGAAACCATGTTAGGACTCCATTGCATCAAATTAACAATAAATAGCTTAACAATAAATGACACAAAATGTAAAAACAGTGATCTCAAATGGAAAGAGCAACAACGGCAAAATAAATGTCATTCAAAAGAAAGTAGACACATTTACATAACTTTGCACACTACAAGCCTGTAACGAATAAGAATCCGTTTAGTCCGAATAGTCTGATCCATAACAAATAGAAAACATATAACACAGGGATCATCGTTGGACTATTTCGATGACAGTATAGAAAGTTATCAATAAGCAAATTATGCGGATAATGACGAAATACAAAGCTACTTTTAATATTTTCTTGTTTAGCCATACGAAAATGACTTGATAAAAGTGATAAAATGAACAATATAATCAAACAACCTATTTTAACGACGGTACATATACTCTGTCATTGAATGCATTTTTTTTTTGTTATTGATTATTTGATAACATTGAGGCACACACTAGTGACATTTAAGGAATCCTGCATTTTCAGGCGATGCACGCATAACTTACAAAAGATACAACTTACATGTGACTCTTAAAATATTTTAAAAGTTTATTCCACACAATGCATTTTAGATTATCTTTTTTCACGTTAATCAGCTTTTTACTTCTAAGTACCGACAATATAAACTCATTACAGGTGCTTTAAATGACTGCAATTTGAGCCAATACACAGAAATAATAATTCGAACAAAATAAACAACATAATAAACATATAAAATGAAAAAAACGCATTGCAACCAGAAATGTTTCGGCAAATAGGCTGTTCAAGAAGTGCATGTGTAAAAATGAAATTGAAAATAAAAATTTGACAAGAGAAATATCGTAGGTAGATGTTATTTTACAGGAATATGTAAAGCATAATAACACAATTAAATGGTTGGTCTGATGTTTTTTAATTAATGTGTTTGTTTGTGTGTTTGTTTAGTTTTAAACATAGATGTTACTAATTTTTAAAAATCCGTAATTTATTTCGAATTGGCAACTGCAACTTTTATTTAATCAAGACCAATACCAATAAACATTATGTTCTCAGCGTTCAATTGGATGAAAGAAATGCCACGGGTTAAGTTTAATAGCTGCGCCGAATTTGTTTTTAATATACACTACAAAAATGTTCATACATAGCGATGTTATACATAGTCTCGACATCAAAATTATGATTAATTTTAATAAGCAACAACTGAAAACCTGCGTTTATAAATGAGCACCATTCAATTGACAACAACATGCTACACCAGATTTATAATTTCTTGCAGAACCATGCTTGCGTTTGGTCTCTCATCTGGACATGTATCCCAGCATCTCTCTACACAACTTGCCAGCCCCTCTGGCATCGGTTGTTTGACGGTGCAGCTCGGACGAGGCAACGATTACAATTATGTCTTAACCACTTGACTGTCGGTATAAATTGAAAACAACAATTGCCTCATGACACCGAACTTAAACGTTGTGTTGTCTAAATGAATACCAATGGAAAAACCTTCGCTTTACTTAAATATTGACTTGATAACGCTGTCACGCACGGTATAATAATGTCAGTATGTATATCTTCATAGGATTATTTAATCTTAATCGTTTAATTATACCATTTGTATTTGTTATTTATATATCACGAAAGAAACATCTGAAAAACGATTTGATACATATAATACAGTCAAGTTTCGAATACATACTAATATGACAATTTGCTTGTGGTTCAGGTTTCTTATAAACTAGCTCGAAAAACTAAAGTCTGCATGCAACACTAAACTCATGTTAATATGTGAGGACAAATTATGTTTCCGTGATTGTTTTAACGATAAAAGTGATTGGCATGCATTCTTACCGTCCATACCAGAGCTCCCATAATAAAGTCCCTAAATTGAACATGTCCGTTTCCTTGCCAACCGTCCCACCAGACACAACTTCTGGAGCCATTAACCTGGTTAAATCTATTTGGATTGTATGATTAGGTACAGAAGGTTCTAGGATTTTCACCTTCCCGTTTGTCCACTAAAAAAGATTTTTTCGCTTAGAAATTTGAAATATCATTAAATTTACATTTTGATATGTTTTCGCATTTTTATGGTATTTTTGTACAAAAAGTAACCAGTATTAAATATTGTTTTCGAAACAAATCAGGGTAAAACATATCAGGCCTGATTGTTTAGCAGTGTAACCATTATTTTATAGTTGAAGTCATTTTCCAATTAAACCAACAGACCCATGTAAACGGTCTAAATGATAAAACAACAGTTTTTAGGCATTGGTTTTTAAATACGATGCAGCACAGTGATGTACCAAAGTGTTCCCAAGACTGAGTTGCCCATGATGATGTCCTTTTCCGTGTAGATAGAGCAACATCGTGCAAAGGACTTGCGCTGTTCGGCTGTAGAATTGCAAGGCCTCTTTTCGTAAAACCATTTCAATGTTTCTATGAGATAAATGTGTAGGTGTATGCATATTTGTGTACTCATTTTGAATTTCTGCTACAACATTAATTGAATTTTGTTTCCAATAATAACAAAACAAACATACTACTTATTTAGAATACAAAACCTAAGGTTTGGTACCCGCACTGAAGTTTAGGAGTGCCAAATATGTAATCTTGAAGTGTGTAGTCGCATCTTTCAAACATGAACATAAGCCGAAAGCTGCCCAGATCAGCGTCCCTTATTTCGACATGACCTGGTAACCAGTCCGTGTAGCATACTTCTATGAAGCGCACCATATGCTCGTGTTGTAGTCTCCTGCGAAAAGTAGTGTTATTGTTCAGCAGTTTACCCTGTTCGCAGAATGTATTAAAAAAATAAATGTACAATGTGTAGTAGCATGTGGTAACGAACCTTAGCATTTCCAAGTGGTCGATATGGGACAAACGATTGCAGGAGCGAGCATTAACAACCCTGATTGTAACATCGGATTCCATATATTTAGCTGAATAAACATCCGAACAATGTCCACAAGAAACTTTGGCTAAGTTGACAATTTTGGTAACGCTGAATGTATCCTTTGCTTGAAACTTCACATGAAAAAGCCGCACATTTACAATGTGTTCTTGAACGCTGGTTCGAACAGGGAAAAGTTTGCAACGATCTTTTTTGAACTGCTGGTATTGTTCAGAAGAGCATCAAGCAATACCATGTTTGCTTTCATTGACAACGGTAAAATGCGATCACTCATATGATCGATGATACGTTCTATGGGTGAGAGATAACATTCACGGGTCATCATATTGATGAATTTTCTTTTCTGAACACCGTTTAAAGCCTCTTTAAGACATATCCAAAAACACAGAGCTGTCTTCTTTGAACTTTGATGCATCAACCTTTTCTTTAACTTTAAATCCCAATAAAAGTGGCAGTACAATCAAACCACCTACCACAGCAAATGGTAACAATATTGTCGATGTGATCAAACCTATTATTGGGATATCTAAAATTCTGTCATATGTGTATCAAATTACATCTAGAAGCCCACTTTCCGCTTCATCATAAGCTAAAATAAGAAAAATATCATGTTTACACTTATATTATTAACGTACAGGATTATGTGTTCAATCAAATGCGTATGTTAAGATAAGTTTGTCTCCGCCAAGCTTCTAATGCTGCTAACTAATTTAATTTCAAAATAGTTTTATCACAGGTATACTTAGGTTTATTGTAAAGTGATTAAGTAATGATATGAATGTTATTCTGCAATGTAACTGGCGTTTTACTTTGTATAAACTTCTATAAAGGGAAAAGGTTTTTGTATTTTAAAATAAACATCAATTGATATTTACAAGACAGGTAATTCTTGCATGTTCTTTGTCAACTAAACGTTAGTTTATTACAGGTCGCCGTGGTGTAATGGATATGGTGTCCGCCTAGCGACCGGGAGGTAATGGGTTCGATCCTCACCGTGTGTGCGTTCTTTAAATCTCCTCCATAACACCAAGTACTGGTTCTAGGCCCAGGAAACGAACTCGAGAGCGTTTATATAAGCCTTAGGCTTTCGATGCAATCGAGCTCAAATAAATAAGTTTAAACTAAACTTACTAAACGTTATACAGATTTAATTTCTTTACAAAATCGAATATGACAATTTTCTTTTGACATAACTTTGGGCTGTGTAACTTTGCAATATTTTTTTGTTCAAATATATCATACATTCTCTGAATGCTGGTTCAGATATACCCTCGATAAAATGTTCCACTTCTAGATAAGACTCTCGAAGAACTTGACATTTATTTTCAAACGCTTCTTTAACCATTTCTAAGGTGCAGTCTTAGTGCTTTGAGCTCTGTTCCCATGCTTCCACTTCCTCCCCTATCAGGTCAAAGATGTGTTTGCGTACAGCATCTTCGACATCAGAGAAGTCGCTCTCAGTTGAAAGATCCATGTCCTTATCGGCATAAAACTTACTTTTTATATTCATTTTAAAGCTACCTTGTTTCACGTGCTTTTTCAACTGATCACCAATTTGCGCACATGCAGAACGTGCAAGTTCTTTTAGTTCCATTTTCATCTGCAAATAAAGAGTATTACATTGCAATTGTATGCGCATATGTAATGATTCGTGCTTGCGTTATTGTGCACGTATGATTTGAGAGTGTACATGTAACATGTATATGTTTGTATATGTTGGTGAAATATAAATACATTCTTTATAGAAATGTATCTCTACTAACCTTCTCTGTTTCTTTGGCAAATTTGTCGACACTTTCCAACTGTTTACATATTGAATCTTCTCTTACGTTTGTATTTTGTGCAAATTTGATTCTATCTGAAGCGTATTTAAGAACGTGCTGCGCAATAGAATCAAGCAAACTGAAACAAAAGATTTATGATACATATGATTATAAATAGTTTGACAAATACAACTGTACATGACGTTCATTTAAATTCTGACCCAGTTATTACCTGTAATGTGTTTTATTGTTCCAATCTGCTGAGCGTCAACGATGCTTCTAAGTGCATGCAACAATCTTTCTAAAATTCGCCGAAAAAATGAATCCTCCCAACTATGCACGTGGGGTACGTTTAGTTTCACTTGTTTGCACGTGGAAATGGTAGAACGCAATAGTATTCTGCATTGATTTCAATTTCATTAGTTTATGTGGGTTCTCACAACAGGAAACATAAATATTATTTTAAAAATGTATGGCTCATAATTATATTCAGAAGCGCAACAGTTTGGAAAATTGCTATACTGATTTAGACGTATGGGTCACACCAAGTGTGCTGCATCTTATTCACGCATTATATCAATCTGTTTTAAGCCTATGCAACATGGATACCCATATTGAGCAAAATACAAAACACATGGATGATTATGATGCTGAAGAATAGTCCGCGGCGATCTTAAATCTTTAAAACGATTAGACAGCTGAAAATAAACCGATCTGACAAAGATCTAGTACATCAATTGGGCGACAATCAGTACTCTCTCCGCAATGAAAGCTCTGCGGATGAAGTTCAGGTCATAGGTGAACTTGAGTTGCCCAATGTCTCCGAACATATTTAGCTGGTCTTCCGCCTATACGACACGCCTCAAAACAATATTTCAGTGTTATCACGCATTCATTAAAAATCTAGCGAATATTTGATTGCAATAAGTGCTTTAAATTTTATAACGGAGATAATAGACACAGATATCATTTGTAAGCAAGCAAATGGATTGATGAAAGGTATGTCGCAAATACAAAGTATAGGAACTGTAAGGAGAAATAAAGAAAGTTGGTGGTCGAATCAAACACGAAGTTTAAAAATGTTGAACGGTTCATAAAATAAAACATATAATAATACAAAAAGATTTAAACAGCAATCGGTATGTGAATGATCAAATGGTTGCTTTGTCGTTTATGATACAGCAAATAGATCAGTTAAATTGTTATGCAAAAATGCTTCTGGCTGATTATTATCCCATACCGCACATAAAACGCATTAAGTTTTATTGTGTACCTATTTGTGAAGTTGAATAAAATAATGTAATCAGTATTTTAAAACATAACACAGTGAGCTCAATCCAAGTTTTGCATGTCAAAAACAATACAGAAATGCCGATTGTATTCTAAATAAACCATAAGGATTTCACAATATCGCCATCTACAAAGAACATATGTAGCTTACTTCTAAGCCCTATAAGAACCGAAACACGATGGACGGAAATAATTGCTAGAACCTGTTCAGGCATCTGTATTCACCGCATATATCTTTTTTACATTCGCATGTCAAGCTTGAGGTAGTGTGACTGCCTCATGCTTACCATAAGTTTGACTTGTCGCCACTTGCATACGACTTCTGCACAGTCGCTATTGGACAATTATTACATTTGAACCAAGTTTCACGAAATCCGTTGCAGGGTAAAGCATATACGGAGCGGATACGAAAATGTACGGACCGACAACAGTCGGATGGACCGACGAAGAACATTCCTATAATACCCTCCTGCATTTTGGCGCGGTATTTAAAACATTTCACGTTTATGACTAACTGATTAACTATATATAATATTTTGTTGTGTACCAAATCTCGTGAAATTAAAATGTGCCATGCAGAGTATTTATATCTCATGTTTATGCTTACGAAAATAAAAAAATAGCATTGATACTAAAAATTAATTCTATCATTCGATAGATTCGAAAAGTAGCTATAGAAAATAAAGATTTGAAATGTACAAGTGTGGCCACAACTTGTATCACGTATTAAATGCAAAATGCAGTGCAACAAATAGTTAAATTACTTAATATTCAATGTGCTCAGGTAAAGTGTTGGAACTATCCGATATATTGCAGTGTTAATTGTTTTACCACGATAATTTGACTCCTAAATTTTCCACGCATTTTTGTCGAATATAGTAATAATATAGAATTGTACATAACAACAGCATTTATTAACTATCAAACTGTTCCAAACTTGATTGATTAATATTATTTAATAACTTATTTGTTTCAGGTCAATGTACAAAGTGTTTACAGGAGCTTTACAGCTTTTTATGTTCGATTGTGGTTGTGAAACATTTACGTGGGTGAAACGTAACAAATCAAAATTATTTCAGGAGTCTAGATTATTACAAAACAT